>NC_058194.1:24957521-25260551 GCF_907165205.1 Coccinella septempunctata
ATGCTCTAAATTATCTTAGGGGAAACATTTTCCGATACTGAATTTGGTATTTGTTATTTTACTCGAAAACTGGCTCAAGTTCAGAAGGTATACTTTGCTTGTATATGTCAAAAAGGCTCAATCATATTTTTCAATAACGAAAAATAAGTGCGAGAAAATAATGATTTATTTCAGTTATGATAGGATAGGGGATAGGACTAGAACTGTGTAGAGGTCATGTTCATTATTGGAGTATAACAGAAATTGGCAGAAATTGGTTTCAAATAAACTGAAAAAAAATCAGAATATTAATCTTTTAATACACCATAAACTTTCATAAATTGAATCAAGTGAGATATTGATTTCTAAATTCTCATCAACATGTGAATACACTGATTACCTATAGTAGAGTTATCTGGATCTGCCCAGTACTTAAAACCGCCTAAGTAAACGGTTTTAGGTACACTGGGCAGATCCAGATAACTCTACTATATCATATTGAAGAAGTGATCATCAGGATTTTATAACTTAAGTTATTGGCAATTCCGAGTGAAATTCATCGAAAATTTTCTTTTCTTCAGTATCACATTTATAACCAACCAGAAATTCGGAAATAATAATATAATAATAATAATAATTTATTTGCAGAAATCATAAGTACATGCTCCACAAATAAGGAATATTCCCACAAAGGCTTTGCCTGTCTGTGGGGTGAACTGTCAAACTAAATTCCCTTTCACAAGCAATGCAAAAAAAAACACACAAAAAAAAAACAGGGTATCATAGGTATCACACAAATAAAAAAAATCATTATTTCAAGCATACTGGGGGGCCAAATCCAAAATGCAATAGGTGTTCATTCAATTAAATTTGAATAGGCTAGATATTATGTGCCTAGGTTGGTCCATCAAAAAGAGCTTCACCTTTCTCTTGAATATCGGTGCAGAAACCGAATGCCTAATATCTACCGGAAGAAAATTATACAGTCTAGACTGTAGCTACAGGCCAAGTACTCAAATGACCTCTGGGATATTGTTTTCGAGGCATATTGGGTGCGAAGTATTTCATTTACCTTAGATCGTGTATTGTGGTGGTGATCAATATAACTAAGTTCGGTTTTTTTACCATAAGTATCAATTACCGATTTGTTAACTAGTTGTTGACGATTTTTATATTAGGAATTTCCCCAAAAATAAAATATCCACCCCCTTGCACGCCTATGAACCTTGTCGCTTCTTTGGCACGTGCAGTAGGGATACCACTGATTTCCGTAAGGTAGGACGACCTTTCTCAACAAGGGTCCTTGAATTTTGACTACTTTTCAATCACAGAAGTCAGCTTTTATGGCAAACACCTGTTGTGAAGTGCAAAGCAAAAAGTGTCATAGTAATTTCAATTAATTTTATAATACTTATTTTGGCGAACACACGTACCATAAATATTCAATTTATTTATATTCTCTAGTCTAATTATTCTTTTCATGTTAGAAAGTTTTTGATTTGCCGCTGAGATGTACCCAGGTAGGGTAGGTTCAAACTACTGACTCCTCAGTTCGTCTTTTGTTATTTTACTGAGAAATAGATTGAACTATTTCGAAATTTGCTTGTACATTGAATAATTCATATCATAAGGAAATAAGTTGAATATAGAATACAACTGGCATGATATGTACCAACCATAATTCAAAGTATGTATGTAACCAGAATACGAGGTACTATGCAATTTAATACTTATAAATTATGCAGTATTGCAAAACACTTTTACAAAGCGGTGAAAAACGAATGCACGCATAAAGAATAATATTTAAACATCATCTGCATGAACATATACACGGTGTCCCAACTAAAACATTCCAGCTTATGGAGTAACCTATACAACTAGTAACTAGTAACAGAATTGTATCGATCGGTATTTTTAAGAAAGGTGTGCCTCGGTATCACACCAGACCTGATGAAATTGGTGGAAATCGAATAACAAAAATGAAGTGTTGCCAAATCGACGAAAAAATACAAAAATCCTGGAATTTGAAACTTGAAGATCATTATTCTTTTCCGGCCTCTTCGTGAATCTTTCGGGTGGCAAAAAGTGAAATTTTCGACTTTGTTTCACAACACGAATGAAGGGGAAAGTTCACATTGTCCTTCGATTTTATTGCACGATTCTACTCCAAGCTCTGCACCCCCTTACCTTAGACGGTACCCTTGTGCCTTCCATCTGATCCGCCTCTGAAACCCGTTTTACTTCCGCCTTTTGCTCGCTCCGCCCTTGGCTGGCGAATCCGGCCACGCAACACGGTGGTAACTCGATGTTCAGGACATGATTTTCATTCATCAGCGTTCGTGCAAACTTTTCCTACAGGCTGAATTTCCATTATAGTCCCAACGTTATCGCCGGCGAGCGCAGGACGTTTTACAGCAGAGAGACACCGTTCCGTCGAACGAAACCTTTGGCCGCAAGAAGCAGTCAATGGCTTGGTGAATTTAGGCGATACGCGAAAAAATTCCGGCTCCTGCTATGCTTTGAATATCGAACCTTGCCGGTTGTCCTCGATATCCGATACGTTTTGAAATGAAGTGTTTATAATTTGTTCGATAATAGTTTGTTGGTATACAAGTCCACGTGCTTTGACCACAGTAAGTTTTTCCTCTTTTGAAATGATTTTTCCAACTACAATTTGATCGAAAAATCTTCACAAAAACGAAAAGAATAGGTAGATTCATATTTCTACTAACCTACTGCTGAAATATGATGAGAATCGGCCCTAATTTCTTCTATAGATACAAATAACACCCCATAATCCCAACATATCTCTTCAAAATCATACATAACATACTCTCACCCACAAGCATATTGGCATATTTTTCCCTTCTTTACAAAATGCTTCCTGAAAAATTGCTATACATCCCTTACTTAAGTAAGGGATCACAATTGTGATACCTTTGCCCCAAATAATTTTTTTGAGGAATTTCAACATTACCGTCCTTACCTAATCTTTTGTAGCAGAAGTTCTCTATACAGGATGAATTTTTAACTTTCACTTATATTTTAACAGAATATCACTGAATTCAAACAAACACTTTTTCCATTAACCAATTCGTCTCGGTTGAAAAGATACGGGTTGTTGAAAATACATAAAAAATGTAATTTCGTCTTATATCTCACGAATGATTTCATCGAATAAAATAATTCTCCCGATATGGTTTTCCATTGATGTGATGGATATTCCCCGAACACAAATTTCCATCCACATCTTCCAGTTTTTCATTACGTACCATAAAAATACCAGAAATTTAAAGAACCCAACTCTTAAAAGTAAGTTTTGAACGCTCGATTTCGAGTAATTGGATATTTGAAAATAAAACATATCTGTGGAATTCGGAAAATTGGCTGAATGCAACTATGTATAGCTCATGATAAAAACTCACAATGGCTATTTTTATCTAGGTCGAATCAAAAAAATACTAAAATAAAAAAGTGTTTCATTCGACCTCAAAAGAATCAACTGTTAAAATATATGTACAAGTCGAAGACTCACCCTGTATAAGGTTTGTCTCTCTCCAGTACACTATTTAAACTTCACATAGTGAAACAATACATGTGTTGAAAATTCTTCGGAATTGCCACCGTCTAGATTGATTAATTTTAAAGTTTTTTCCTTAATTTTTAATATATTCCACTGGGATTTGAAGTCAACGCACAAAAACATGATATAATACTTTCTTCTCCTGAATTTCTCGGTACCAAAAATAGCAGGTATCAATTTCTACTCGAAAAAAATTCTTCTGATATTTCTCCCAACACTCTGCATATTGCATTTACATTCAGATATTGATATACTGAAATTTCTGTAAGGTAAGGCAATGTCTTCATTTACTCGCGTGTTTATTATTACTTGAAACTGATGATATGCAGAAGTACACGTGCGTTTTCATCAATTTGAATTATCACAAGTATGCAGTTTATTTTCACATATTCATCTGATTAATGTGGGTCAAGTTGAAGGATCAGATTCTCGAAGACATTCAGCAAAATTTCCCTTTTTTCAGTGGCGTAGCCAGGATTTTGTTAGAGGAGAGCAAAAAATATGGAAATATCATTAAACGTCTAGGTACTCACCAAGAACCTGAATATGTCACGTGAAATTTATGTATTTCAATTAATGATGAGGAAAAAAAAGATTCAAAATTACCAATCATATCGATGAACGATGAACTCACATTGATCGAGTTTTCGAGAAAAATTTTGGATGGTCGATGAAGTGATTTGTTTTACATTCTTTGAAATATATTTATCTAAAAATTCAAAGTTTAAAGCAGGGGCTTTGATGCTCGATTCCAAATTGCTTATGAAAAAGGCAGGTAAAACGCAAATGTTAGGAAATAAATTAAAAACAAAGTACCACTACCATGAAATGATAGAGGTCGAAAGCTTTCAGAAAATAAATATTATTTAAAAAGATTCCCTCTAATCCACACCAATTGCGTGCATGTAATCAATTAGGTGAAGCAGGAAATTTCACATCGAAAAAAATAACTCACTCATCGATCAAACACATTGACAATCGATAAGCTTATAAAATTTCCTGCATGTATATTAATCTATATTTGCATTCGTGAGTGGAAAGGAAACCATATTGTTATCACAAAGCCAGCGCACACCTATCAGATAAATGAGAGGGAAGCCAGGTTAGCTGACTCAGACCTAACTCGAAATTCTGGTGGAAAATTTGAATGTAGTTTAGGAGTTTTCCCCAATCAACCGGTACTTCCACCATTTTGCAACCACAAATTTTATTATGCATATTCGAAAAAGGAAATTGTCTATTCTTTACGGTCCAAATTGAACATTTTTTTGAATTCTCCTCTCTTCATCTTCAATTTTGTATCTGATCAAAAGAATATCTTGTAGCTACCTAATATTCCTGAAATTACTTGATGTAAGGTTAGTGATCCCTATCAATTGTTGAGCAGTGTATAATTTCATAGCTGAGTTCTTCATATCTTTCCAAGATGAGATTTGTCAAATTATCGTTCGTCTGTCACCCTTTTTTAGAACATGTCAGTGCCAAACATCGAGAAGGACGACGAGGGTAATGTGAAAGATGTCGAGCTGTCCTATCTACATCCAGAATCCGAAAAAAGGACACGCTTTCAGGTGAATAGAGTCAGGAATGAAAGCCATAACAGAGACAACTCCTCGGATGTCAGGATAGAAATAAATGGCGAACAAACTAACTCCGATTATGACGATAACGATGACGATATACATTCCGTCAGCGATAGGACTAGGCTGAATTCGGAATATGGTAAAAGTTTCAGGTAAGATAATTTCAGTTCGTAGGCAATTTTTGTGATGCCCACGATGCTAAATCGGGGTTGGATTTTGAAGATTAGATAGTAGAAAAAAAGGTTCTATGATGTATGCACTTTCAGCGGTGGGGAAAGCTTCTGCAGGTTTTCAAAGATGTAAAAAAAAATCGTCAGGTGTACCTACTTGAGCTTGGAAGATTAAGATACTGTATATGTATCTCTGAAAATGAATTCATCTCAATCTGATAGTTTGCGTGTTGAAGATGCGAAAGGGCAAGGTCAATGTAGAATCCCAGTCTAATGTATATTCATCGCCATATATCATATACATATATCAAAAACGTTTGGACGTAAAAATTGCTTCGGATGAAATATGTACAAAATGTTATGCTCTACAACTTCTATAATAAACTTTTTTTCGCGAACATCACCAATTTTTTTTTATTGACTTCATAGAATGGTTGCTCAATTTAATTTCAATCACTTTTCTGGTTTCTAAGAAGAAAATTGAAAATTGCTTTTCTGGCGCCATCTAAGAAGCTGTATCTAAGCAGTGTTGTCAAATAAATTATATGAATAGTTAATAAAATCCAGTACCAATGGAGACTGCTGGACAGAATTGAATTTCTGCCACCAGAAATTCACTTATCCAGGTTTGACCAAAATATGATAGTTTTCATCGCAAAAATTGAGAAGTTCCTCGTTAAAACATAAATTATGATTATCTTTGCCATTAATCCCGAAGTTTAATGGATATTGTTCATGTATAGGACCGTTAAATAACATCGTTAATTCCGTAAAATTAAACGAATTTCATTATAAGCCAACAACAGAACGAAACCGAATGAACACAGAAATTCACTACAAAAAAATCTTATAGGCCTGAAATTTTAGTTTGATTATTCAATAAATTGGTTATTACAGCTATTATCGATGAGGATAGCGTCAGTAAACTTGTATATGAGTGTCACATGGATTATTAATTACACAGATGTGAAATATTGATTAGGGACCAGAGTATGAAGGAATAATACTGAAAATTCGCAATGATATCCTTCTATCTCACATTTAACTCTTTGCACGCGCTCTTCAAAGCCTGCAACATCGGAAATACTAAATACAATGAAGAATTGATAGAAATAGAAACAATTCCATTGTGATCCTAATCGGATTACCTTGCACCGTGTATTGTGACGTTAATTGAATCGAAATGCACTTTAGAATCCGCTTAGTGCATTATCATTATGTGCAAGCTTTCAAAAATGACCTATTAAAAAATTTCTTCGGACAATTATTTCCCAAACGGAATTCCAGTTTTCTAACCGCACATTAATTCCACTGCGTAAAAGACATGAAATTTCCTAGCAAACATCTGTGCCCTCTGGAATTTTTGGTATTTCCTGGTTCAAGGATAGCGCCAAGTACAGGGTGGGCAAAATTCGTTGTCTACTGACGGGATCTCGAGAACTATAGCAGCTAGAAGAAAACATTCTCGAGCTCTTTTTTCATGACTAATCCAAATCTGAAAACACAATCGGCCTATCATTTTTAGATTTGAACCTTCTTGGGCACTTTCATACGCAGAATCTATTGACAAATGATTCTTTTTTAATTCAAAAATAACAAATTCAATAAAAGTTTGCATTTAAAAAAATGAAAGTTCACCTAATGATTCGAAATTAAAAAAATATTTTGAGGTCATCAGTGGATTCTACGAAAAAAAGTGCCTGTAGAAGGTTCAAGTTTCAGATTTGTAACTTCAAAGACAAAAAAGTTATGAGAACTTTACGAAATTGTAAAACTTAAAAACAAAAAAAGTATCGTAGGAGGCTGCGGTTTTCACCATTCTCTGTTTCTCCGAAAAAGAGCTCGTAAATGTGTAATCCGTTTTCTCCTAGCTGCTATAGTTGCTATAGTCCTCTCAGTAGACAACGAATTTTGCCCACCCTGTACACTTAATTAGAGGTCGCATTGAGTCCAACTCTGATTGAATGCTCAGTGAAGAACGCTATATGCTAGTAAATTTCCTCAAAAAGCCTTTCGAAAATTTCATCATATTCATATTTTATTATTGAATGTTGAAAATATCAATTTGGTTCACCGAAACTATGAGATTGTAATAGGAGAAAATCAGTTTGGTTTACAATTTTCACCAAGTATCTGATTGTGCAGAAGATTGAAATAATTCTCATCAACTGTAGTTAACTGTATAACTGTTCACTAGTTTACTATATTCAATTATTCACAACTTATCTAACATGAGGTGAAGTTGCATAAATTATGTGATAAGAACTGCAGAATTTCATTCAAATGCCATTTACAAGGCAAGGATAATCAAGACAAGGGAAAGAGAATAGCGTATTCGTAGTAAAAACGTACCGTTTCAATATGCGATATAAAATTATTGTAATGATAGATTTAGTGTCTGGAAATATAATATACGGAAGGTTGCAGGATTAATTTTTCAGAAAGTTATACGAGCTACATTTTTTTAGGCACTTGACCAGGGAGGCTCTGCCAAGGATGGAAAATTACAGAAATATCATGTCTCTCCAAGCAGCAAATAGACCAACACTGGACGAATTACATAATGCAACACTGACCAATAAGGCAAGAGATTTTTTTTGTAATTTACAATATAATTTTTCAGATTAGATATCTTTTTTCTTTGTTTCCTTTAGGTATTAGATGTATATATGAGGCTATGAACAAAAAAGCGTTGATGTTGATGATAATACCGTAAATTTTTTTTTTATCCATGTTCTCTTATGAGATCAGCTTATATTATTCTCTATACTGAATACTGAAGAACCGATCGCCCATGATATCTATTGTAACGCTACAATTATTCACTAAATTGTCATTGTTCATCAATTATCCACCTATGAATAAACAAAGGAAATAAGCCAGTGTTACAAATCGCTGAACAATAGGCACCCGCTATTATAACTTGCACGGACTCCATGTCAAGTACGAACAGTGCAAAATCGAAAACATTATACCTTATCTTTCAACGAAATCGAATTATTCGAACTGGCATTGTATATCGAAAAAATTCATGACTCATGACAAAACGTGGGATGCCTTATTATAGGTACCTATTCGTTTTGGAAATAATCGAATGATATTATGCTAGACTAGAGAAATATGAAGTTGGATAACTTCTTATTATATAATTTCCACTTATGAACATTTGTGTGTTGAATATTTCAATATACCTATTTCAGCACCCAAAACGACTGAGTATCTTGGACAATTATTTTCTCTTAGAACAATTTTTTTTCGAATTCGATCTCGCATAAAATTTCTGCCAATTCCATTCTACTGAATAATTCGATGAAAAGATTAAATCCCCTTTGGAATAGACTCGATTTCCGAATGAAAAACACGCCAACGCCGTACAAATTCTCTTTGCTAAAATTCATCGGACAGAAAAATACTCAGCTGATTATTTACGTAATTACACATCTCTCAGCACTTCGAGCGATCTATTTTAATTATACTCCTGACGAGACTTTATTGATGAGTTAACCTTAATTGTGAAACCTGAGAACATTCAAGATTAGAATTTGACCTCTTTGACATCACTTTAGAACTTACCTACGTGTTATCCATATTCGGATGTATTATAAACATGTTGAGATGATTCAGAGCTCATACTACATATTATCATACGGGGTGGTCGGACTTGACGTGTATAATGATAGATATGTACGTGTATTAGGGATTTTTCAATGTATGATAGAAGATTTTGAAAATTGTAGGGCCAGAAGATATGGTTTTATGGTTTTATCGTGATTTTGCGATGAAATCAGCTTTGGCTCTTCCTTACTACTACTACTACATTATTTTTCCAATCACCTAGTCACCTAGTACTAACAGAAAATGACAGTTGATTTAAGCCTTATTGAAAATATGTAACTTTGTTGAATGTGTTTGGTTTTGATTCCACGCCTTTCAAATACTCAATTATTCTTAAACTAACTATATTGAATACAAGTCACATAGGGGAGAGCGATGCAAAATAATAATTGAAACTTCACTCAGATGATCGATATATGAAAATTATGAATCGCCTTTGTCATGTATGTGGTATGTGCCATGTACTACGCTACTTTGGTGGGCGCTCCCACTAATATTCTGAGCAAGACTGCACTGCACTGCACCATTATGATTGTATTGAGGATGCCCAATGCTTTAACCATATATTTTCCACGTAAATTTCGGTATCGACTGCTGAAGCCATTACTGTTGTAACTAACCTCTGTAAATATTTTTTTCCTCACTAAGTACCGAGATAAACATTTTCGTCCAAATAATCATATTCTTGCTTTCGAAATTTTTCAGAATCAGACACATGGGACTCTGAACGGAAAACATTCCCTCAACGAGGGACAAATAAAGTTTGGATGGATAAAGGGCGTATTAGTACGATGCCTTTTGAACATATGGGGTGTGATGTTATTTTTGCGGTTGACGTGGGTGGTTGCTCAGGCTGGTGTAGGTGAGATAAAAGCATTTATTTCCCTTGAAAGAACGACCAATGATCCTTTTTATGGTTTTATTACTCTCGTTATCGTGGACCTGATTTCACAGCGTATTTTATTTGCTTGAACTAAATACAATAGAAGGATGTTTGTTTTTGTGGGTTATCCCCATAGATTAAATAGATGGATCATAAGCTATTTTCCAGACTGTTCATTTTTCAAATTATTCCCACTTCCAAAAACCACCAATGAAATGAATTTTCGCTTGTTTTCCCCTCCAGATCGCTTCTAAAATTTCTAAGACGGCGTGTGTATTTGTAATTGTCAAAATATTATTTCAATCATTCACGTCGTAATATTTTGGAAAATAAGCAGCGATGTGCCGTAAAAACGTGTGTTTGAAATAAAAGTGCAATTTATACACGAAAGAGGAAAGCGATTTATTTATTCTGGTAAGTTTTTGATATTTTATTCTTGTTTGAGTTCACGACTTTATGAAATCAGGGGAGGGAGTTAGGGCACGCCAGGGTCGAATTAAGTTTGAATCCCATCTAATGATGGGATTGAAATGTTGAGTTTATACAATCAAATAATTGATTTCAATTTTAGATTTCCCAGAAATGAAACCAGACGACGGCAGTGGAGAGTTGCACTGGGTCTTGAAAACAATTTACACTTCTCTTGTAATTTATACTCCAGACTTTAGTATAATGAGAGTAATCGACTTTTACCGTTAATTTGAAAAAAGATGCCATCCCGAGTGAGGTAAGATAGGTAGTTTACCACTTATTTAAATCGCTTTATTGTCTGATTATCATTTTCTTTGGAATTTTGCAAGTGATTTCTGACAACTTCTGAAATTGAAATTTATAGTAGATTTTTTCTTATTATATCATGCTTTTTAGTATAAACATTCTTCCTGGTTTCGAGATGAACAGTAGAACGAGATTTAAATTGCTTCAATACTGTTGTAATTATATCCAATACTGTGCCAAACCTGTTATCAGTACTGGAGTTTTTGAGGAAAATGGAAGGAAAATGGGAACAATATCAAGAAACACGAATGCCAGTTCAGGATTTGCAGAAATGAAAGCTTCTTGTAGTTCAAGGATAAAACAAGTGAGGTACATACCTACCCAGGGAGGTATACAAAATTCCTTATACATTGCTATGGCAAATAGAACTCGTCTTAGGAATGAAAATCCATAAAAATGAGCTGAGGTCATGTTTGGAACTTTTTGTGAAAATCAAAAAAGTTTCCTTTATTTCTAAAACGTATTTCAATGTAAAAATTATGCTACTACTGTAATTATGATTACAATAATGACCATTCAATTAGAGCTCGGATATTCCATTATTTTTATGATTTATTAAATGAAAATGTCTGTTATCAGGATACCTCATGTTTCGAAGTAAAACTTCAGTTGAAAAATTGTTGCAGGAGACAAGCGGAGAACAGAAATTAAAAAACAGCTAATTGACGTCAAAAAACCGATTTAAGATTACGAGTGAGTCGTCAGTACTTCAAGAAAACTGCCCTACAAGCAGTTCCTAATTCATTGGAAAGAAAAATTCAAGATGAAAGCTTGGAAAGCTTTGCTTAAAAGTTACATTATTATTGAGTTAGAGCTTACAGTTTCGTAAAATAACTCTTGATTATTATGCACTTCAACACCAAAAAGCACTTTCGAGGTGGTATAAAAATTTGAAGGGGGAAGCAGGTTGTTGAACTAGGTATTTGAGTTGCTGAAAAACACTGCTCTTTAGTTTATATGCAATATAACTTAATTCAATTTAAAACTGCCCGTAAAAAAAATATTGATGCTTCATCTAGAATTGAGGGATTCTTTTATGAGTTACTGTATACAATAAAAAATAATTTCCTATTTCACAATCATTGGTTCATGTTTACAGTATTACATTACTGTTTCATTCCGCAAAATCTGTACGGAAGACTTGAGGATTTCTTCAATGAACAAACTCTTTTAGATTCTCATTATACAAATTCCATAAACTTCAGCTGCTTCCACTTCTATTGATTTGAGAATTAACCATTCTAAAGGGAATTTTTTTCATGAAAGTAATTTTTGGTTTTCAGTTTATGCTTAGTGAATAAAATTTCAAATAATCTGTATGTAGGTTAGGGTC
Organism: Coccinella septempunctata; assembly: GCF_907165205.1. NCBI lineage: Eukaryota > Metazoa > Arthropoda > Insecta > Coleoptera > Coccinellidae > Coccinella > Coccinella septempunctata. The sequence continues at coordinate 24,969,445 of NC_058194.1, forward strand.
ATATTGACTATTTGTGTATGGTAACATTGTATTCAAAATAAATTCTTTTTTACATAAGTTGTTTTGGTATTACATATTAGTTCTATATCCCTTTGATAAGTTGTCATAAGAAAAATACTCGAAATCTTTGCATTGAAACATATTTCCATTCGAAATAAAATTATTGCCGACTACCTGAAATATTCACAGTGAGGCTAGTTCTGAATCCGCCCCTGTCCAGTTCCCCCACCCAAGATATCCAAATTCATATTTATGGCAGTATTTTGTGAAAGCGTTTTTGTCGAGATGCTCTATCTCCTGTTTTATTAATCTATGGTTATCCCAATATATTGGTTCATTGTTGATATGAAGTTTTGGTCTTCTATTTACAGGAGAATCTATGCTGTTAATTCTTACGGCAACGGCTGTGACTTCAATAACTGCAGTCTCGATGTCAGCTATCAGTACTAATGGTGTGATTAAAGGAGGTGAGATTGTGTTATTGAGGGTAGAATTTACAAAACGGCTTTCTGAACTTTTTCAAAATTGAAGCCCACTTCCTTGTTATATGTTTTGCAGTTTTGAGATATGTAAAATTCCGAAAAACGAAAGAATCCTGTCTGCGGTTTTTCTCGGAAACTGCTGGAGTTAACTCCGATATGATTTGGTACAAAAACGTGTCCATATTCTCCCAGCCCTTTAATCTAATCGATTAATTTTGAGGAATGAGAAATGAGAACCGAGGAATGCAATCTAGAGAGATATCACAATGCTCATTTCGAAGTTCTGGAATATGCCAGAAGTATACCAAGCAAGCGACAAGACAGGGCTGTACTTAGAGTCGTTCGCAACAGAATAACAATTTTGAAACTTAAGATAATTATATAGATTACAGAGTACCTAAAGGGTGAGTCTCTGACTCGTACAAATATTTTAACAGTAGATTCTTGAGCTCAAAAGAAACACTTTTTTCCTATACCATTTTTTCCGATTCGGCCCTGCAAAAAGATATAGCCATTTTAAGTTTTCATAATGAGCTGTGCCACCTGCAGAATAACTAGCTGAATCTGTGACACTACACATCTGTGGATCTTTTAAATAGAGTTGTATTCAGCCAAAGTACCAAATTTCTAAAATTTCACAGATACTTTTTAATTTTTAACATCAAATTACTTGAAAACGGCGCATTATACGAGAAAATATGAAGAATATTTTTATCTTACAAAACGTTCAAATATTCATTAGATAGCGTCCAACTTAGTTTCAAGAGTTGGGTTCTTTGAATTTTTTGTATTTTTATGGTACGTAATGATCATAATGAGAAAACTGGAAGAAGTGGGTGATATCTTGTGTTCGAGAAAGATTCATCAGATAAATGAGAAACTTTATTCCGAAATTCATCTCATTCGATGAAACCGTTTGAGAAATAGAACTAAAAATATTTTTTTTTTATGGTTATTCAACAGCCTTTATCTTTTAAACCGAGCCGATTCGGAAAAAATGGTAAGGGAAAAAAGTGTTTCTTTCGACTTCAAGAGTCTATTGTTAAAATATTTGTACGAGTCAAAGACTCAACCCGTATACGCGGATTTAAGGCAGGATAGAGCCATAACCTTTTCTTCTTTCAACCCTTATGTGGAATAGCGGGTATTTAAGGTTACATATTAGGAAATTTATGATAAGAATGGTACTGCCGGAAATTTGCAGCGTTTTTTCACCGCAGGTGGTACCTACTACATGATCTCGAGGAGTTTGGGGCCCGAATTCGGAGGGTCCATAGGGTTGATATTCTCCCTGGCCAACGCGGTTGCTTGTGCCATGTACGTGGTCGGTTTTTGCGAGTCCCTCAACGATCTCCTCGGCCAGTTCCATTTGTCGATAGTGGATGGAGGCATACAAGATGTCAGAATTATCGGATGTATCACTGTAGTGATTTTGACGGTTATAGTTGTCGTCGGAATGGAATGGGAGGCAAAGGTTAGTTCAAATTATTGCTCTATGAAGTTAGTATACTAACCTAGAAGTGGCGAAAAGTGCCTAAGAAAATAATGCTTATTACGAAAAAAAAACTTAAATGCTACCCTTCACAGCATGACTCTTTCAAGATTAACCGATATTGATACTTGCTGTGATATATTATTTACGCAGAATTTAAGACACCATTCCTGGGATCTGTGTATCCCATTTCAATTTTTCCAATGTGGGAAACTTGGGTTATGGGTTTAATCTAGACAAAATCTGGATATTATTGAGTCCGATTGCTTTATTTAGAAGAAAACTCAGAAGGCATACTTTAGGCATCGCCTACATCGTTTAGTTGTTTTACAGTTGTATCAAAATAAATCTAATATATCTTCACTAATTCCGTGTGCGATAATGAGATGTGAAATTCAAAATAACGAAGCACTTGCTACCTGCTTTATTAAGACCGACTAGATCGAGAATGAATGAGAAAAACTCATCATCATCATGTCCAAAAGGTAACGACCTACAAGATACAGCATATACGATACGGCCAATAATTGAAGACATTTCATTCCAAGAAGGATAAATCATTCAAGGTTATTTCGTATGACTTCGCTTCTGACGATAGTTCTTCGAATATTCTATTAATCATGAACTTTGGCATACAGAAAATACATCCTCGCATCGAAAATAGGAAAATTCTTCAAATGAATGAGGAAAATATTACCGATGATCTACCATTTTACCCATATCAACAATCTGACACTATTTGATCATATATAACGAAATAATGACACATTCGCCAAAGAATAAACTTATTTTTGATCTTTTGGAATCAGAGAGATATACCGGCTGAAGAGTTAAGATTGAAAAAATTATGAAAATTTTTTCACTAAAACCAAAAAATCTCGAAATTCCACATTCATTCAAGAAGTGCCAAAGTTGCATGTTGTCAGGAAAATTTTATTTCATTTTATGAAGCAAATGTCGTTTTTAAATTTCTCATATAATAAGAAGAATGAAAAACGTTCACTCCAAAGGATTATTTACTTCCCATTCCTAAATTTCACATGAAAAAAATTTTCCCAAATAGTATGAGAATTTTGGAATAATAAAAAACACTTTTTTCTACAAGCGTGCGCGTTTAACCTTTTTCCCGCACGCATTCCAAGTTGCAAAGAGTCACTTTCCCAAAACGTGCGGGAAAAACGCCTGCTATTTCTTTCCCGCACGCATTTGCGTGCGGGAATGGATTAGCAGGGGTTTTTCCCGCACGCAAATATTATAGAGTAAATTAAATTCTATCATGTTTCTATGCATAGAACGTCAACGATGAGAAACCCATAGTAATGACATGCAGAATTACGTCTGTCATTATATGTATATGAATTAATCAAATGAGATATGATCTGTTTCGTGAAATGGATATATTTATATATTTCAAGCGCTTGTAGAAAAAATATTGTTCCTAACTCTTGCGTAAAGTGTCTTGCCCGCACTCAACTGCTTACCCGAACTCTGCTTCGCATCGTTCGGGCAACGGCAGTTTCGTGCGGGCAAGTATCACTTTCCGCACTTGATAGGAAAATAACTATTCTCTTTATTAGATTTCCACCAAAATTAATATGGGCTTCTTTCTGAACATCGCGGATCAGCATAATATTGTATAAATCAGTAATTCTAGTTCGATTGCTTGGAATTTTCTCTGTAGTTCCGTAGCACAAACACATAAATTTTTTGAGATTCTGAGAATTTACGTCCTCTGAAGAATTTTCATTATTTTTTCTCATAAAAAAAGGGTTATGTTTTGATATTTATGTTCATGCACTCTCCATATAATTCTATTGGGCGCACCTGAGTTATGAGAAATGCAGTGAAGAGTTTTTGTATTAAAAAAAAAATTCTAAGCATATCAATTTATTTAATTTTTTGATACTCAGGCGCAAGTTGGACTGTTGATCATTCTTCTAGTCGCAATTGTCGATTTCTTCGTAGGAAGTATCCTCGGACCTCAGAATGAACTATCGAAAGCTAAAGGTTTTGTGGGTTTCAATGGTGAGTAGAAATTCTTAACATGGATATTGCTTAGAAATATTGTGTCAATATGAAAAGTAACAGAGGTCTTAAAGCGTAGAAAAAAGGAAAATTGCCTAATTTTGCAAAAATATTAATTATTTTACCATTTTTATCAGAATTCTTCATTATTATTGTGAATTGAAATTTTTACACTTTTCTTGAAATGTGTTCTGAAAAAAATGAAATGTGTTCTGAAAAAAAAACTGTAGAAATACTGATACTTAACAGTGAAAAACCATGTAATGTTTCTACCTCTGATACCTTTTCGTTGTCGCACATTATATATTTTATTTGTATCCATAGCGTTTATTCAAAGTTTACGTTTATGTTTATTTTCAGTGGAAGTTCTAAAAGAAAACCTACATTCGGACTATCGCTATTCAGAAGGCGTGAAACACGATTTCTTCAGTGTCTTCTCTGTATTTTTCCCAGCCGCTACAGGCATTCTCGCAGGTGCAAATATATCAGGGGACTTAAAGGTTCGTAGCCATATCGGCAATAAGAATTCCCCCGAGCTTGCACATGCATTTGACTTTTTTTTGTTGAGTGAATAATGATTCACTCAACAAATGATCGTATATGATTTCGAGAATAATGTAATAGCAATTATTCAGGTATCATCCTCGTTCTCACGGAATGTTAATAATTTTCTAGGATCCGCAGTCATCAATACCGAAGGGTACATTATTGTCAATTGTTATAACCTCATTAACCTACATGCTGATGGCATTCGTTGCTGGATTCACAGTACAAAGAGATGCCACAGGAAATGTAGAGGATTACATAAACGGCAGTAAACCAATCTGCGTACCTGGAGAATGCAAATATGGACTCCACAACAGTTTTCAGGTAAGGGTAGTTATGAAAATGAGGGAGATCTATACTACCACATTTATTATTATTTATGTAGTGATTCTCACCCATTAAGTTAAGATATTAGGAATGAAATTGGTCTCAGTTTACTACTGGTGTATGCCTAATTGTTTGTACAGAATCACATCAATGATAACAATTGACATTTTCAAGGTGGTGGAACTGGTATCATGGATTGGTCCCATTATCTACGCAGGTTGTTTTGCAGCCACACTATCCTCGGCTCTAGCCTCTCTAGTGTCTGCTCCGAAAGTTTTTCAAGCTCTTTGTAAAGACAAGCTGTATCCCAAGATAGAATGGTTCGGTAAAGGCTACGGTCAGAACGGCGAACCTATCAGAGGCTACGTTCTCACTTTTATAATCGCAGTTGCCTTCATCTTGATAGGTAAGCAGTGGCATAAGGACCAAAACTAATCAACATGTAAAACCGTGCAGTCAGCAGATTTTATGCTAACTAGATTCTTCCCGGCCTCTTTTACACACATGTCTCTGGCTTTGCAGCCAGAGACAACCTTTTCTCTGCGCTGAGCCCATAACCTGACTAACTCAGATTGAGTTTGAAAAACGAAACCATATAACATACCTTCTAAATTTTTATTCAGGTACAAAAACTGGGAGGCTGAAAATTGAGGTTCTTGTTCACTGAAAAAGTTTGCAGGTTACAACTTATGAAGGAAAAATAACGACTTAAAGAACTAAATTTGGTTTCTCAATAACCTTGGTCTAATTGAAGAGTGTATGATGGGCGGTTGTCATAAAAATACCGAAAATTTTGTTGTTATCAATGTAAAAATTTTGGATTTGCAAGTAGGTGATGTATTTCTCAATGCTGGTAACTTTTGGTTTCAGGTGAACTCAATCTCATAGCCCCCCTCATCTCAAACTTTTTCTTAGCTGCCTACACCCTCATAAACTTCTCCACATTCCATGCATCATTGGCCAAACCAGTTGGATGGAGACCCACTTTCCGAGTATGAAGATCTTCGATGCAACGAAAGTAATATGTGGCTGAAATTTAGATTGTTTCAGTACTACAACATGTGGTTGAGCCTTCTGGGGGCCATATTATGCGTCATGGTAATGTTTTTGATATCATGGTGGACCGCTCTGCTGACGTTGGCATCAGTGCTGGCGTTGTATCTAGTGGTGTCCTATAGAAAACCAGGTACATTCACTGAATTTCTAATTGTTTATGAGTTTATGATTCTGCCTTTCTCATTCTTCATCGAAATTTATATACAGGGAATGACATGAAGCAATAAAAAAGATATTTTTTCCCATTGAAGGTGCAATGTACACCTAGATCAAAAAGAAATTTTCACCTAAATAATGAGTTTTATCTATTGGTTCAGAGAATATTTTTACAGACATTCTATATGGAATGGAGCAGGATATTTCATATTTATTTTGTATACTTTGACGCTTTTTGTATTACAGATGTCAACTGGGGTTCTACTACGCAGGCACAAATGTATAAGACTGCATTGCAGGCAGTCCAACAGCTTAACTCTGTAGAGGAGCACGTAAAAAATTACAGACCGCAAATTCTAGTATTATCAGGCATGCCTAGTGCTAGACCGGCTTTGGTCGATTTTGCGCATTTACTAACGAAAAACCTGTCGATGCTGGTATGCGGGCACATTACAGAGGTGGGAAATTTCTGCCGTAAATGCAGGAGTTTTCATTTCTCCATTTTCAGGAACCTCTACATCAAAGAGTGCGGAATGTTCTATATTACAAGGCACATAGCTGGTTCAGAGCGCACAAGTTGAAGTCGTTCTATGTGCAAGTCGACGGTATGAATTTTGAGCAAGGAAGTACGGCCCTTTTGAAGTCTTGCGGAATAGGAAAGTTGAGACCTAACATTCTCCTGATGGGGCATAAGATGGATTGGCAAAACTGTGGTCGAGAGTCACTACAACAATACTTTGAAGTCCTTCAGTAAGTTGAATCTAGTATAATGGAACTCGGTTTAAGATTACCTCTGCTCAGCTTCATGATGAACATGTTTTGACGTCTTATTATAGTAGCAAATCCTTTCTTCCAGTACTGCCTTCGATCTTCACTACGGAGTCGGAATCCTAAGGCTTCAACAAGGACTGGAAATCAGCCGAAACGCTTCTGAAGAACCCAACAAAAGCTCCGAATCTCTTTCTAGAAACAGATCGTATAGTCAGCTCTCACAAGGTTCGTTGCAGACCCAAAATTCGCAGCATTTTTCACAGGAGACTTACTTTCAGCCAGCAGTTACAGCGATGTTTCCGTACCGGCAACACCAGTCTCGAGAAGAGATCAAGTGAACGTTGATCCCTCGGCAAACGACGAAAATCCGAGGAAAAAAATGAACAAGTCGATTGCCGGTTCTATAAGCGAGGCGTTAGGGGAAGAGGTCGATCAGAGGTCGAAGATAAGTAGGATATTTCAGTTCAGAAAGAAACAGAGACGAGGGGGGACCATAGATGTGTGGTGGCTGTATGATGATGGAGGTAGGTAATGGCAACGGACGGAGTTTTTGCGGAATACGCCGAGACAGGTCAACTATTATTTAATTCGTGATGAATCTGGCCATCTTGGTCGCCATTCAATGAATATAACCTGTGATACTATCCACATATAGCCAAGTGTTGCTTAGCAACAATAATTAGTATGTTGTTGTATTGTAGGTTTGACTTTGCTGTTACCGTATATTCTCAGCACGAGGCAGAATTGGAATCACTGTAAGCTGAGAGTTTTTGCATTGGCCAACAAACGTGATGAGCTCGAGCTCGAGCATAGGAACATGGCAAGTCTGTTGGCGAAATTCAGAATAGATTATTCTGATCTCTTGGTGGTGCCGGATATAACGAACAAGCCGTCCGAAAAAACACAACAGTACTTCGAATCGCTGATTGCCGATTTCAGGAAAAATTCAGATCAGCAGAATGAATGTAAGTCTTCGAATTATCATTATCCGAACCAAAAAATTTCAAAACGGAACGGGGTAATTCCCCTTTCAAATAAGAATAAGTTAGCTTTCTTCCAAACATATAAGTATAGCACTGTTTTATATGCCGGTCAGTGTACGTTTATGATCCTCTCCTGAAGGTATCAGAAATTCAAGATGAGATTGAAGATCTTTTTTATTCCACAGATGGAATTTCGGAATCGGAACTGTTGGCAGTCAAGGATAAAACTAACCGCCAAATGCGTTTGAGGGAACTGTTAATGGAGTACTCTTCTGAGGCGAATTTAGTGGTTATGACACTTCCGATACCGAGAAAAAATATCGTGTCAGCCCCATTATACTTGGCGTGGATTGAAATGTTGACGAAAGATATGCCGCCGATTCTGTTGGTTCGCGGCAACCAAACTTCTGTATTAACTTTTTATTCTTAAGAGTAATTTATTTTACGCCATATAGCTTTATCGAATAATTTGTTCGTCATCGACAAAATCACAAAGTGTAACGCCTCATTTTCGAACTTTATATAAGATATAGTATTTTTTCATATATTTTTATACATTACCATCTCTAAGAGGATCGAATAAAAAAAGATCAGGAAATTTTCAAGTTTCAACATAGAGAATTAGTATAAGTATTCCTTTAATGGTAGTTTTGAAGTCTGCTCCTCGATGGTATAATACGCAAAATATTCTGCCAATAAATTTATCAAATGCCATTTTGAAAGGCATCCAGCAGCATTGTAAATTGTTTGCATTCGGAAAAACTTCAAAACAGAGCAACTGAATATAAAATTCTGTCCTAATCTCCTTCTTATTATATTTCTATATTCTAATCGCCCCTCCATTTGATACTTACTTAACTTTTAAGTAAAGAAAAATCATATAAAGAAGGTAATATAGTATATATTATCAATAATCAGTATTACTATAAGATAAGAACTAGAAACAGATTTTAGTAGGTATTCAATGTCAAGTAAAATAAGTGATTTCTATGAAATTATGTGTAGTGTAGTTTTTGCTTAGTGAAGTTTAAATATTTTATCTATTTTGTATATTTATTTGTTCTAATATAAATGTTTTTTCTTTGTTCCTCTTTTATCTCTTTCAAGAGACTATACGGCAGCAATTACGTGATGAAAACAAAACGGAAAATAAATTTCAGTATACCCGATGCCGATCGACCGATAGTCAAATACGGCCGCTGTTACACGTGAACTGTGGTACGTCAGTAATCACTTTGAAATGATTTTAAAAAAAAGGTTCTACATAATTAGGATATTCCGATCAAATCAACAATTTATTGAACAACGAATTACAAACACAAATATTATACATCGTTTAAAAGAATGAACAAAGCTCAAATAAATGCATCGGTCGCAGTCTTATTACTCAACCAAATCCCAAGTCAGACACAGAGGTATTTATTTTATATTATTAATTATCGTTCTGGATTTGGAATGTCATCCTTAACCCTTTTTGAGCGTACTTAACCATGTAGAAAACTCAATCTGATTAAAATGAAAATTTTTGTAGAAGATCATCTTTCGTTGATTTGAATTTTTCAATCCTTCTTCTTCACTTTTCGATCTCCAAGTTTATGCTTTCTGGCTATGTACATGTGCCTTAGTAAGAGAGTAGATGTAGGAACTGTGAGAACAAGAAGGTAAAATCTCAAGACATACACGAAACTAAAAGTGAAATTCAACGGATTAGGCATTTCTATTGACCATTTTCCAGTTTCGTTTATCAGGACCAAGTTCTTGTAATTTATTATCATTTCACAAACCATGCCAACCGGATATAGAATGATCCAAGCATTGTATCTCAGCCATGTTAGCAGTTTGTTATTTTTTTCGAAGAGTTGACTAATATAATAAGGGTACCTGGAAGATGAAGATTAAAAAATCAATGGGAATATAACTCAGTAATCCTTCTGTTGTCTTGTGATATGAAATGCTAATATTTCGTTGCAGAATTAATTTGAATCGAAAATAAGTTGTTGAAACCGGCGAAAATCAAGGTTCACTGTTCAGTTGAGTGGCGAATTATAATTACCTTATTATTTCAATCGAGGACCAGGCTAAAAACAGGATGAACACAATTGGCTCTGTTTGAACTTTCGGTTCTCCACCTATCATTAAGAAGAGAACAAAAACTCTTCCTCCAACTTGGATGAAAGGAGCTATTATACCTCCCTTCATGAGGCCCAAAATTGGATGTGCGATTTCTACCAACTGCATTGTTTGCATGATATAAAATACTGTACTGACATGCTCGTAAGCCTTTGGGAAAAAATCGGTACCATCCTTCAAAAATTTCATCATCAGTACCACCCATATATAAAGGAATCCCAGGTACATGAAGAAATTGTAGCATGTTAAATATACTTTTCGTGCATCTTCTGAAATATCATCCTAATGTTAGCTAATGAGGAGTATAACTTAATATAATTAAAGTGAATTAAAAATATTCGGCTTCTCATCAGATTCAACCGGAAGTAACACTGAGACGAGAATATTTTAATTGAATGGATCTCGGCCATTCATTATGATCCAAGGTTCTTTAGATACTACTAGCGAAAATTTAGCGCGAAACAACCTCTATGTAATGAAATGTAATATCGCTGCGGCTGCGAATTAAGAAAAAGTTTCCTTCTAAGGGAGAGCGCCTACTAAAGTAGCGTAACACTGACATGGCACATACATGACAAAAGCGATGCAAAATAATAACTGAAACTTCACTCAGATGTGCGATATCTGAAAATCACGACCTCACTCTGAAGACCAAGACAGCTGTTTACAAAGCAGTGGTCCTCCCAACGCTTCTTTACGGAAGCGAAAGCTGGACGTCCTACAGGCGACATATTAAACAGCTTGAGCAAACGCAGCAACGTCATCTAAGACAGATAATGCACATCAGATGGTTCCACAAAGTTTCGAATGCAGAAGTCTTGCAACGGGCGAGTTGTACAACAATTGAGACTCAAGTAACGAGGGCCCGACTCAGATGGAGCGGCCACATTCTGAGGATGCAAGACACAAGGCTCCCCAAAATAGCTCTATATGGCGAATTCACTGAGGGAGCCCGGAAACCAGGAGGCCAGTATAAGCGGTTTAAGGATACACTACATCAATCCCTAAAATTAGTTAATGCCAATCATAACTGGGAACAACTAGCGTCAGACAGGTCACAGTGGAGGTCTTTGGTACACAGTTACAATGGAGAATCGAGAAGGATACAGCGGCGGCCAGATCTGGTTGGTGACTATCCATGCCCTGACTGTGGAAGGATCTGCAGGTCACGGTTGGGTCTCTTCAGTCACAGGAGGGCACACAGTCGTAACTAGCCCTAAGAAATTACAAGTCTGCTCGAAATTTTTTTTTTCTTCTTTTTGTAGATTTATTCCCGGTAACGGGATACAGCAATGAATGAATGAATGAAAATGAATCTGAAAATTATGAATCGCCTTTGTCATGTATGTGCCATGTCAGTGCTACGCTACTTTGGTGGGCGCTCCAAATTACATGGATTACTTATGTACAGAAAACACGAATTTTCTCATTATATTCCGATGTTCAATTGAATTCTTTAGAAATCATCCAAAATAATAAACTAAAACTGTGTCTAGAGAAGAGTAACTGGTGATCGGCTATCAAAGATAATTACCGTTTTTAACATCTTCATATTCGAGGCATTAACTAAAAATATATGACTTGGTTAAAAACCACACAAAAAATTTTTTTCACCCAAAAATTAATCAAGGATCAATAGTTAACATTGTCACCACTGCATGCTATTCTCTTGTCAAAAAACAATGTTGAAGAAATTATTTTTCCAAATGTATTAGAGGTTTAGTATAATGAAATTACAGGAAAAAATTTAAGCTTACCGTTTATTCTGAAATATATGTGCTCGGTTGCGATATGTTTCATTATGCGCAGTATAAAAACCACTGGTTAGTTGGAGAATTTTAAAGTGCAGAACAATTTGGTAGATGTGAATGATATTTAATTATGAGGCCATTATAATATAACAATCCATTCATTAACTCGACATAAAAAAGATAAAGAATTCCCAATTTGAAGATGTTATTCCAATTCTTGTTTAAATAACGTGGTACACATCAAGGTGAAAATGCATGCAAACAGAATTATGGGCGTCAACAAATAATTAAGACAATTTCGAACCATTTAGGCCAAATCAATCGATTTACCAAAGTGCGGAAAAGTAAATCGAAATGAACTTCGGTAAAAAAACGTGAACTTATTCAATTCTTATTTCGGTGATGTTAAATCAAAATACTCCAGGATGGTTGAACCAAAATTTTGTCGTTCTCTCTTGTACAAAATTTCACATTTTAACACTTTTTATAATTTGTCTTATTGTTTGTTCTAAAATCGGATTTAGAAATATGCCCACTATATTAAGTATGTAAAGAGCGTTGCGTTATTATTAGATTGAAACTATATAAAAAGTTTAAAATGAATGAAATGATTTGTAAAACCACCTGCACCTGCACTAATAGAAAACACCATGCCATATTGCCAACTAGATATATAGGATTATGCGAAAGCCGATTGCTGGATCGGATCAAAATATCGGGATAAAAGGGATTAATAATATGAAATACCTTTTTTGTATCCATATTCTTCTTTTTGAAGTTTTTCGAAAATATCTTGATGATGTTTGTATATATCACCCACACGCTCATTTGTTTCACTCAAATCCTCTGGCGATTGCCAACGATCGAAATCAATTTTAAGCCACTGCTGTTTTTGAGGCTGCGATAATAAACGTGGCCACCATTCCTTCTTCTGTTTCAGAATTACAAATGTAATATTTTTGTCTGTTATTTTATGCTTACTGTCCTACAATTTTGATATGAATGAGTTAGAGCGACAATTAAGATTATCACACTCACGTTTTTATTTATATCATCGTAAAAATCCACGTGGAAGCAATATCTATTATTTCCTCGTGCCCCATTACCTTGACAAGAAAAGTCCAGATATTTATCTTCAAGTTCAATTCTAACATCCTATAAATTACATAGATTGGTCATCCTGATATGTTGATAGTTCACTACCTATATACTTTTGAGGGTGAGGGCTAACCACCCTAGGAATATTCATAGTATTGAATAATAAATAATACCGTTTTTATTTTTTTTTGCCTTGGTGTTGATCAGCTTGAAGTTTAAACCTCCATCAACCGACCAACCTTTCGGAAAATTATCCAACTACGCCCATGACTTTGACGAAATATCAGCGGAATTCCGATCACACAAAGTGGAAAATTTTCTGGCTTCTCAGTGAAGCTATAGATACTAATTTTGAATTAAAATTTATATTGGCTGATTGGTTCCTTTCTTAGGTTTTATGGTGGACTTAGCAGAGCTCCTAAGAACTAAGACCTGAGAAATTGACCAATCTAATGGGCTCGTGAACGCCATTGGTCGCTTAGTTCTTAGTATGGAGGGTAGAGTAACATAGTTCTTAGTAAAGCTGTATGATCCCACCCTAATTGACAGATGGCGATCACGTGATCACCATGTGCCAATTAAATTAGTTCCTTTCTTAGGTCTTAAGTCTTAGCAACTTAGCAAATGGCCCACCATTAGTTCTCAGACCCGCCACATAAAGCCAAGGAGATTATAGTATAGTATAGAGTTTATGCAGAGTTACTAAGAACTAATATCTAAGAAAGGGGCCAATCTAAATGGCAGATGGCGTGCACGTGTTTGCCATCTGCACGTGAGATCGGTCTATTTCTTAGCTGCCAATTAGTTCTTAGTAACCCTGTATAGTATAAACTCACCATTAGATTGGTTCTTTTATTAGGTCTCAGTTCTCAGGAGCTTCGTTCATTTTATATAAATATTTAAAAAAATATTATTTCTCTCACATCATGAGATGCTAAAATTTAAAATTTGTGAGGGGGCCTCAAACAAGACATTGATCATCATTTATAGAAATATTACAAACACATTATACTGAATGAATGAAATACTTGCAGATTTGTAAGTGCAGCATACAGAAATGTATCTATTTTGGTGCTGAGTAAAACTGTATGAACCTACGATTGAAGGACCTATGGTCATCAGATTTGTGCTGACTACCTCAATCTCACAACATTCTCTGATCAAAAGAGTAACTACATACCTGCGAATCATTTAGTTCCACTTTGAGAAAAACATTTTTATCATTTTGTGCCCAATATACAAAAGGATTTAAGGGAGAAGTCATAGTAGTAGACGCTTTTATGTTATTAAATTAATGTAAATCGTTAAGTTTTCAATATTTCAGTATTCAATTACAAATGGTACAGTTTCGAGTTGACGCAAGCACCTTATTCTGAAAGTAATGATGTTTCCCTCAAAAGACATTAATCAGAATAACAATCAAAGTCCATTGTCAAGCATATCGTTGTTCTTGTAAAATATAATGTAAATTATGTAAAGATAGAAACGAAAGCGATGACATGAAATATTTTATGGGTTAGTTTTTTAAAGATTTGAGGTTAATTTGTTTTGACAGACGTCAAAGAAAATTTCCAAAACATTTTGCGAGAAAATTCAATTCCATATCGATTATGCTTCATGAAAATTAGATTTAGATATGTAGATATAGATATTTACCTTCTTGGATTCAAGTACAAAACAAGTAGTCGTTTAAAAAATGGATTTGATGTCTTCAATTTCAATATTTCCATTATTTCCCACAAGTTCAAGCTAAAGAAAATTCTATGAGTTTAGTCAAATCCGATTTCCCGCTCAAATACGGAATAGACAAATTGTTGGTGTAGAAGTTGTAAATCCCTCAAGTTTTTGTATAAAATATAAAAAAGGGTTTTATTGTATATATGCGTTATAGAATTATAGTATAATTTTCATATTATATACAATATATTCATCGACTCTATTTTAATTTATTGGAAATTTGATCATGTCGCAAAGTGTAAGCAAGAGATTGTTTTCAAATCTGTATTTTAGAGGCAGAAGGTAGAATGCTCTTATTTTGTTTTTTTATCATTGCAGCCTGAAATGAATTCCCCCTCAGAAAATCCCCAATCAGTACGTTCAAATATGTCTTCACCAGCTCAGGATTTGCCTCCATTTGAAGATGAGGCTGAGTTATTTGGGAATATGGACCAGGATATGTTGGATGAGGACGATGGGGAAGATCTCTTTGGGGATAATATGGAAAAGTAATTTGAGTTTCTGATGATTTTTGCATCGGAGTCATAAATTTTCTTTTTCAGTGATTATCGTCCTTTGCCACATCTGGATCATTATGATAGGCGTATTTTGGATGAAGACGATTATGAAAATATGTCCATATCTGATCGTCTAGCTGCTGAGGAGGAACTTCGCAGAAGGGACCGAGAAATGGGAATTCTTCGTAGAGACGACAGAGAATTATTCTATGATGAGAGCGATGAAGATGAGGTAATTTGCATTGTGATATCGATAGAGTTGTTCGACACAGATAAAATATTTTTTGTAGGATCCTCGTAGAAAAAGAAGAATGGCAGAGAAAGCTGTAGATGATAATGATACAGAAATGATTGAGTCTATTGAAAATCTTGAGGATACCAAAGGATATAGCATCAAAGAGTGGGTTGTTATGGTCGGTCCACGAACTGAAATTGCAAATAGATTTAAAAATTTCCTTAGAACCTTTGTTAATTCTAAAGGGCAGTATGTATTCAAAGAGAAAATAAGAAGAATGTGTGAAAACAATCAGGTGAATATTTTTACCCAGATGAGTGTTGGTTGTCTTTTTAATGTGAATTTTCGACTTTTAGTGTAGTTTCACTATAGAATTCTCCCATTTGGCACATAAAGAGCATGTTCTCGCGTATTTCCTCCCAGAGGCACCTTTCCAGATGCTGGAAATATTTGATGAAGTAGCTAAAGAAATAGTTCTTTCTATGTATCCGAGTTATGATCGTGTAACTAAAGAAATTCATGTGAGGATCTCTGATTTGCCCTTAATTGAGGAAATAAGAACTTTCAGGTGAAAATCAATATTTTTTCCATAACTTCTATTTGTAACTGTTTTTTTCATACAGGAAACTTCATATCAATCAACTCGTGAGAACAATTGGTGTAGTGACAGCCACAACAGGAGTATTACCGCAACTCTCAGTAGTACAGTTTGATTGTAACAAATGTGGTTTTGTACTAGGTCCTTTCGTCCAATCTCAGCAGAGTGAGGTTACCCCAGGGGCTTGTCCAGAATGTCACAGTACAGGGCCGTTTACTGTAAGTAGCTTGAAAAAGTAAGCACGTAATAAAATTTTAAGTGAATAAACTATGACGAGAAGTGAAATGAAAAAATATTTGATTTAGGTAAACATGGAGCAAACTGTGTACAGAAACTACCAAAAAATTACTTTACAAGAGTCACCTGGTAGGATACCAGCTGGAAGAGTTCCTCGATCTAAAGATTGTATTCTATTAGCCGATTTATGTGATAGATGTAAACCCGGTGATGAAGTCGATATTACTGGAATATATACAAATAGTTTCGATAATTCGTTGAACACAGACAACGGATTTCCAGTATTTTCTACCGTCGTTTTTGCTAATCATTTGGTTGTTAAAGACTGCAAGCAAATCGTTCAGTCTTTGACTGATGACGATGTCAATGCCATTATCAAAATGAGTAAAGATCACAGAATTGCTGATAGAATTGTTGCGTCCATAGCGCCCTCTATCTTCGGACACGATTATATCAAGAGGGCGCTTGCGCTTTCCTTATTTGGTGGGGAGAGAAAAAATCCAGGTTAGTACTGTTGTCCTGAACAGAATTCAACAAATATAATACTCATCAGAATCTTTGATGTTCCATCTTTACCAATTTGTCTTCTAGGAGAAAAACACAAGCTTAGGGGGGATATAAATGTTCTCATATGTGGCGATCCTGGTACTGCTAAATCGCAGTTTTTAAAATTTGCTGAGAAGATTGCACCGAGGGCTGTATTCACCACAGGACAAGGTGCCAGCGCGGTTGGTTTGACAGCTTATGTCCGTAAAAATCTGGCCAGCAAAGAATGGACTCTGGAAGCTGGAGCTTTAGTTCTTGCCGATCAAGGAATATGCTTGATAGATGAATTTGATAAGGTTAATAGATGCGTTGATATTAATTCTAATTTATCGAGGAAAAAATAATGCGGATGTTTTATATTATAAGATTTTGTAGATGAATGATCAGGATCGGACATCTATTCATGAAGCCATGGAACAGCAATCTATTTCCATAAGTAAGGCCGGTATAGTCACGAGTTTACAGGCAAGGTGTTCAGTTATAGCAGCGGCCAATCCTACAGGAGGTCGATATGATCCTAGTATGACATTTTCTGAAAACGTTAACTTGTCCGATCCCATCCTTTCCCGATTTGATATTTTATGTGTCGTTAGGGATGAAGTCGATCCTATTCAAGATCAACATCTTGCAAGGTAAATAATTGTCTGTTTACCTGTACTAAACATACTATAATCAAGATCGTAAAGATTTGTAGTTAACTCTCACATCAAGCATCACCCATCGAAAAAAGGTGAAGTTATCGACATCCCACAAGAGGAAGATGACCTGACCATTCCACAAGAAATGTTGAAAAAATACATAGTATATTCCAAAGAGAACGTTCATCCGAAATTACAGAAAATCGATACTGAAAAATTGGCCACTATTTACACTCAGTTGAGGCAAGAATCTATGGTAAGAATTGAAGACAGACCCTGCCATTTTATTTATTAGTACATATGTTTAAATGTGCCAAGTTAAATTGTGTAAACATACCATAGATATAGATTTTCATGGATAATTTTTTTCTGGTAGGCAACAGGTAGTTTGCCCATCACTGCCCGTCACATTGAAAGTATGATTCGTATGTCTGAAGCACATGCCAGAATGCATCTCAGAGACTATGTCCAAGAAGATGATCTCAATATGGCTGTGAGAATGATGTTAGAGAGCTTTATTGAAACTCAGAAATATAGTGTCATGAAATCCATGAAACAAGTATTCCAAAGATTCCTCATGTTCAAGAAAGATCATAGTGAATTGCTTTTCTACATTTTGAGGCAATTAGCGCATGATCAGTTGACTTTCATCGAGGCAACTAATGAATCAGAAGCTCTGGTTATAGAGATAAATGAAAGAGATCTCATGGACAAAGTAAGCAGTACTCCTTTGAATTTCTCAATTTTTCTGGATTTCCCTGTTTTCGACAGCATTATATGTGTTAATTACTTTTTTCAGGCTAAACAAATTGGTATCCATGACCTGAAACCATTTTACAAGAGTACCATATTCGAAAACAATCACTTTGTGTATGACGCTTCTAGAAAAGTCATTATTCATACAATACCAGAGACAACAACAGTTGAAGAATAGAAATATGGTTAAGACACTTCTGTACAGTTTTTTTTTCATACAGAATATTTTGCAAAATGTTTGTGCACTTAGTGTTCCAGTGACTAGTATATATTAAGATCTGTTTTCGAAGTTAGGTTAGGTTTTATATGAAACTACTATTTATTTGTAGTTTTTATAAATTGTTTTGTTCTTTTTATACACAATAAAAAAATTATTTCGTATCTTATTCTATACATACATACATACATGGGGACATCCATATTTGGCAGTTAATAAATAATATATTCACAACTCTAGGGAAATGAAATGAAAAGAAATAAATTTCAAATACTTAATGATAGGACGATTTTTAACATACCTTTTCGGTAATCTAAATAAAATACTCTTGAATATTGCTCTAAATTCGCGATTATAACCTATTTTCAATGTACAGTGTTTTAAGTAAACTAACCAAGATGATTTTGGCATCTGTGAAAGTTTGAGGAGAAGGGTAATACAAAGTAATGGCATCTGTACAACTTATTATCTAAAACTTCATGACTGTCACTGACTTATTACTTCCCCACTAGTGGGTCGAAAAAGCTGCTGCCGAAATGATCTCCACTTGGGAATTCAGCCCACTTGGATAAGTCGATACTTGGGATGACTCCACTTCTACAGGGCACTCTTGGATTACTGAAACGAAAAAGGAAAGGGATTATTTCACAGAACGCTTAAGGTTTAAAACATAGGCTACATCCTTCGATTAGTCATCAGAGGTAAATCTTTACATAATAAAGAGCAGAGCCTACTAGAATGAAACAGGCCGGGAAATTGCCCTGAAAACATTTCGTGTGTCCTAGAGGTAGTAGAGTCGATAGTTCACATTAGAAATTCTACCGGGAAACTTGATAGCAGACGTAAATTGTTCATGTCCTTTAGTTTTTGCTATGATCGATTGTTTTTTCAGCGCTTGAAGTGGTGATAAATGTTTAGATTACGACAACAGCGTTTGTGTAGTGTATTTGTTATGGAAAAATTCAACTTGGAGTTTGGAATGTCGATATCGTTTTGAATATGTACTAAGCCTCGTACTTGTGATGTTCCCACCTGGTTGCAGAAACATTAAAAACCCACAAATGAGGGGGTGTAGGTATTCAGATTTTCGAAGAAAATGGCTCAAAGTTGTTTTCAAATTAACGAAGACTAGTATGTATCATATATTTCGTAGATACACACATTTTGAAAGAACTCTGTTCCAATCACTGATAAATCATTTACTAATAAACCGTGAAAAATGTATAGATTAACTGATTATGCCTTCTTCAATTTTTCCAGATCAATCGAGTTACGTGTCTAATCTTATGCAGAGAAAGGAAGACAAATGTCAGTTTTTCAATTCGAAATTACATCGGAAACTGCTTGTTGCCTGTTGCTTATAAAACAAGTACAATACCTACTTGTCTATATATATGTACCCGTACCGACACTCCGATGGTAACAATTGTACACTGTGCTAATTGTACAAATCACAATAATGGATAAACAACGGCACAATCTAACTTTCCGGCCTGTTTCATTCTAGAAGAAGTGTTGAAAAGTAGCAGAAAAACAAAATTTTATTATGGTTAGGGCTGTTACGGGTTATGATATAAAAATAGTAGGTACCTATGTAATATGACCATGGTATCAAAGAATACAAAAATACAGTCGAAAACGCCTATATCGACATGCAAAACTTTGAAAAAAACGTAAAAATATACTTACATCTCATGGTCTGGCAACACCATTGGATAAAGCTGTATGCTGTCTATCAAATCTGTGTTGTCGCAAATGATACGAGCTAGTCGAGCCTTTCTTACTTCATGAAGTTGTTCAGGTGTGAAAGATGATGGTTGATTTGGAAGTTCATACCTGCGAAACACACGTATCTGAGTATACATATTTTTTATTCATAAAATATAATTATCTGGAACATTTCATAATTCTCAATGGTGTCCATAGACACCCCTTCATGAAGGCGCACTAGAGGTAAACTTTCCATCCTGCGTTCTTTATTTTACTAAAACTAGAACAATGAATAATAAGAAATAATCAATTACCAGAAACGGTCTCCTCTCCTTGAGTAACTGAATTGAGTGGCGATAATACAAGCGAAGGTTGGCCCTAACATGCTGCCAGGGAGGGGTCTTTCTGATACTCCACCGGACCACAAATCTACATCACTTGGATGCCTGAAAATTGAAAGAAGAAAATAAAAAGCATGCATTTGCATGGTTATAACCGAAGGTCATCTCTTTAAGAATCTTTTACATCAAATAAAGTATAAGCAAAGATATAATCTTTTGTATAAGTGAAGCAGGCTTAAAACAGTACTGGTAAGTCAAAGCCAGTTTGTCTCTGTCAAAGACCCGGTTTCCACATGATGATACGTACTGCGCTTGAGCGAAAAAACCTTCAGTGTATCAGCCACACATCATGATTGCAATCAAAATTCGTGTTTAGTATGACGAAGTTTCCATACGTCAGATATATGTGATATGTTATTGCACAAATTTTTAGGTGAGGGGTTCAATTTAAATTCACTCACGCAAAAATGGAAGTATATTTCCTGACTGTCTCGTTGGGCATAGATCCGAACAAATCCTCGAAAGTTTCAGCTCCTGGAAGGCCGCAGAATTTCCTGAACTCCATGTATCCAGGAAGACCGAACTCCCTACCTCTCTGCATGTTGAAACTGACCAAATCCATGCCGAACCTTGCTCCTACCTTTTTGAATAAATGGTTCGTTACTTCTTGAGTGATAGAATCGTCCATAGCCTGCGCCACTTGATTCATCAGACCCATTATGTACTCGTCGAAAATACCTGGACGGTACAGGTCGAACGGTCTACGGATGAGGTCGGAGAGTCGTTTTGAGGCTGTAACATACGAACGAAATTAGGCTAAAAACTGAATTGCCTGATTTTCACTACATTTGCTCCGCTATAACAAGAGCATCTTTAGGTGGCTTAATTGTGAGAGTCAATAGCTAATTGCGTCAGTTGTGAGTATTTGTAAATCCTTACCAATGAATTTGTGAGCTTTGCTCCATCTTTCGACGGCTGTTGGCAATAATGAATGGCCAAATCTATAAGCTGCAGCTGCGAAAGCGTCAATAACGTTGGGGTTTACATTTGGATCATAACCATCCCAGTAACCCTAAAAGGAAAACAACGTATTATTATGCGATTTGAGATCAAGTCTGTGCATTTTCTGAATTAGCAGAAAATATTCAAATTTCAGAAGGACCATTTTGGATTAAGACAAGACTCACGTCTTTTTGAAGCAATAAGCCAAACTTCTGCATCACGTCTTTTCCAAGCAAAATTGGTAGGAACTCATTGTAAGTGATGTGTTGAACAATGGCGATATTGATCCTTCTTGCTTCCTGTAAATATGACCAGTTTAATAAGTATCAAAGAATGTTGATCGAATTATGAATATTACTTGGAATAGAGTTTCATCGTCCCAATGGGGATTTACTTGGGCTAGCCCTTTAGCCAATCTGTTATGTTCTCTTGCCATCAAAGTGTGCATGCAGGTCAAGACCAATTGCTCATTGACACGAATTTCCCCTGAAAGTCAAACGAATGCAGTTTTCCACTGATATAATACACTAGGCAACTTGAAAATAAAAACACCTTTGTTTCATTTGGCATATGAAACCACCACCACCCCAATACTCAATGTACTGAGTGCTTATTCTTACCTGCTTCAAAACAAAACATGGAACTGTTAGGTCTGGTGCATCCTTCATCTGGCACATCCAATTTTAGAGGCAGTAAATCTTTCAAACCGTATTCCCTGAAAGCTGGATTCATCCTTAACAGACCACCGAATCCTTCTCGTAGTTTCCTTTGATAAAAAAAACATGTTTTATTCGAGATAATTCAAAAATAAGTTTAGGTAGGTATCTGATTTACCTTGCTTCGTAGTCAGTTTTACCATAGACAGTGTTAGCATCAAGAACTCCAGTGAGCGTATTGAAGGGTACCCTAGAACCTTAATAAAAATATTATGATAAAATTATTGACCCCAAATGTTATATGAAATTTTGTATGCATGCAGGGGCTTGCTAATAACACACCTAGTCTACATCCAGGTCTAGCTGCAGGGAATCCTCTTACGAAATCAATGCATTTAACGCCAAACAGCCTGTAGAAGTAATCGTCTTCTGGTATTCTTATTTCATTACAGTAAGGGTGCTTTAAATGCGGGGGACGGTTGCAGCATTCTTCAGGATCGTTTCTGTTTCTAGGATCTGTGGAATGAGAGGAAGAAATTATATAGAAAGAAGTTTTACAAGTACCTAAAATATGCTATATTTTTCGATGTGTGAGTCAGTTCAGTTTATCAAATAATCTTAAATTATTCTTCTTTTTCCACTTAATCTCAAGTTGCATGTAATTATGCACTTTCTACTGATAGCTACCTAATTTGAAACGAACGAAAAGTGAATCAATCTCACCATCTGATCTGATCAGAATTAGGAAGTATAATTTTATAGTGCTACTGACCTAAGGGAGTGGCGGTCAATGTATAATCGTGATCCATGAATTGACCCCAAGCAATAATCATAACAGTTCCAGCATGATCGTG
The DNA here is from genome assembly GCF_907165205.1 of Coccinella septempunctata. Classification (NCBI taxonomy): domain Eukaryota; kingdom Metazoa; phylum Arthropoda; class Insecta; order Coleoptera; family Coccinellidae; genus Coccinella; species Coccinella septempunctata. The sequence goes on from NC_058194.1 coordinate 24,992,286, forward strand.
GAAACCATCGTCAGGGTGCATGGTCCTCGATACAACTCTTGAAGGTGGCAGATCATGGCCCTTTACAGAGATACGTGGTGCATTCATGCCATCAGCGAATAAAGGTCCCAATAATCTGTGAAAAAAATTCACGTGTGACATTTTTCTGCGTATAACACAAAAAACTTTATATTTCAAATATTTCCCTGTTTCAGTTTGAAGAAAACTAATGAATCCATAGGTATAATTTAGATCTAACACTTTTCTAGTTTTCACTGGTCCAAACTCGATGTTTTTTTGAAAATGATTAGGTGTTAACACCAATGAGTAATCATTATTGCCGATCCATCAAAGACCGATTGCCTAAAAAACTCACCTCGTGAATGGAGTATTGATAGAACCCCATGTTGGATGCTCCAAGTTAGTACACAGACCATCTAATCGTCGGTATTTACCAGCTCTACATTCCACATTCGACAAAAATGGAGGACACACTTCTCTAATCAGGGTTTTGGAGGTATCGATCAGGGGTAAACCTTTTTCGATTTCTTCATATGTGAGACCGTACCTGGAAAATTATTTATACTCTTTCGAATGCTCTTGTCCTTTAATCGTACTTTGCAGAAAAGTCTTCTTTTTAAAATATAATAAATAAAGTGAACTATTTGAGTGAGTCACTCTGTAAAAGCATCACTTTTATAATAATAAACGTCGTATTTTCTGTCAGTTCTTTGGAAGGTTCAACTTAATTTTGAGTCATTCGCTATGTTTGAAGATGCAAACTTACGTTCTTGCAAGATTTATGGAAATATCCAGAAGGAGTTCTCCAACTGTTGCAACATCTTCAGGCTTCCAATGGTCATGTGGTTGTGCCACTCCTGATGGAATGGAAAAAAAATTTAGGGGTGATATATAGAAGATGCAATATTTCTGTTAGTTTTCAGAGATTAATTAATCCAATTCAAAACTATCTACAAATTAACATACTTATTCTTTTCCTCGCATCCAAATAAGCAGCATTCACTGCGTCATAGGTGATACAAGTTCCACCAGCGTTGTAATTGCTATAACACGAAAGAGATTCAGTTAAATCGATGCCTACATCGAAAGTTTAAAGAGCAAAATTTAAAAAAACATTTTTTTTTCACTTACTGAGGGGTGCCCCTCAATAAATTGAGGGAGTAATCAAATTGACTGCTCCTTCCGGCACCGTTCACAACAAGTGCACAGTCTCCTCCCGAACCTACTCCAAATTCTATAGGTGCCTCGAATTGAATTGCTGAAACTGCTCCGATGAAAATGAGAATTGTTAACATCGCCATCTTCGTTAAATCAGGCGGTCCCTCTCCCCTGGAATCAGAAATGAATGAAAAATATAGAAAGTATGTACCAAAAAAATATTATATTCCCACATATCGCTAATTCTTAATTATATGGCTTATATGGTGTGGCTTTACGAGTACAGCGTGAGTCTTTGACTCGTAAAAATACAGTAGATTATTGAGGTTAAAAGTAAGACAAAATCTACTTTAAAATATTTGTACGAGTCAAAGACTCTCCCTGTGTGTTATGTTATCCTATAAGCGCATAAGCACTCGTATAAAAATATGAGGTAGGAACTGGCTGAGTGAACCTTTTTGATGATTCCTCATCACATAGACATTCTGAGTTCTGAGCTTGCTACACATTTATGGCAGATTCTCGGTGATTGTGATCAAAGTAAATAAATAAATCCGAGGGAAGAGTCTAAAAAATGATTAGGAAATCACATTGACCCCGTAGAGCGTTCTCCATTCACTGTCGTCTTCAGTGCAGACATTAGAAGTTATCTGACATCATCAAACAAGATTTATCTATATTTCAGCATCTTAAAGTAGATAACAGTAATTTAATTGCTTCGTCTAGTCCGCAATCCACAAGATTCATATGAAAGTGAAGGTATTCTCTCTATAAGTCGTTCATTTCCTGTATTTAACAAGGTCAACCTATTTATTGGGAGGAAAATGTCGATTTTCCGAGTAAAATAACCAAATTCTAGATTAAAAGTGATCTCATTAGAAATTTGTCGTAATAATGAAGAGTCAATTTATTGATAGGTATCTACTATTTCTCTGTTCATTTATATGTAAAAATATGGACGCTTTATTTTTTCTCAGATAACGATTTATTTCACTCCCACGACCAGGGCTGATTTTGATATCTATTTCCGATTTCTTCACGATCCGTTAACTATTATGGATATTAATTAACAGTTCAACCTTGATCTATAATATTTGCAATTTTTTTTGCTATCATTGATTGTTGGTTTCTCAGTTTCGTGATGTAATAAAACAAGGTATTTGTAAGATTGTAGACGAGGTAGTCAACCGGAAAGGGGAAAATAACACCTACTCATTAAAGCTTGATTCTGTGGGTGCAGGCGTATTCCTCTGAAGGCAAAACTGTATGAAGTTGATTGTTATTGTATTGGATTATGGCGTTTTCAATCAGCCGTTGGATAATTGAGTTCAATGAGTTCATTTTCTTCCTATATAGAGCGTTCATGTTGTGAGGTCTCATAAATGGATATTTGAAGTTTTAATTATAGTTGAACACCAATGGATTCGATATTTATGGCAGAAATCATTTTTTAAGAGCAGATATATCTTAACAGATTTGCTCCCTTCAAAAATAATATAATAAGGCTTCAATCTAATTCATACAGATCTCAGCAGTATAACTTCCACTCTGAACAAACCTATATGCTAATGAAAAAGAGTGAAAGACTTCAAAAAAGTGAAATTTTCTGAATAGTCATGTGCGATGTTGAAATCGTTTATTGTTCAAACTAACTATAACAACCCACATTGTTTTAGACTCAATCATTCCATCTTATCTACATTTTACGGTATGTTTCAAGTACCCACGAAATGTGAGAGTCTTTCAACCATCAGCCATTCCCCAGATAAAGATCGAACATTGCTCCATTAATCCATACTCGTTGTTGGGCCATATCCGAATCGAAATATTAACTTGCAACTTTTAGACCCTACATATCTTTCGTAAAAATCGCTTTGCGAAATGCGTTTTGTGCGAAATTGAGAAGAAATCCAGAGTTGCAAAACGTTTCTAAACAGCAGATTCAAAAGAGAGCGTGTTTTCTCTGGCGAAATGAGAGGAGTGAGCCCCTGTGAACTCGAGTTACTCTGATTACACGTTTTCTTGTTTCAACTTCCTGACTGGCCTTTCGAACCTCCGTATGGTTTCGATCAATTTAATCTTCGATTGCGGACGCTAATTATTCGTTGTCGATGATTCTAGAGGAAGAATAGAAACGTCAAGGATCCCTTTGTTCGATCTGTGCAGGATTGTTGCGGAAGAGTTAACGCTTTGAAGGATTTGTCTTGATCGGGGTTGGGCAGAAAACGGATTTTAATTTAGCCCTCCAACGCCTCCACTAAAAATTGAGTGCATTTACCTTGAAACTAAATTTTGAGAACCTAGGTATTGCAAAATTAGTTTCATAATTCACTGATGTCTTGATGTCTATCGAACATTCCTGAAACACTTGTGATTTATAAATCATAATTGACTGGTCGATCAAATTTGTAGTGCTTCATGGAATGTCAAAACCCCCCAAGCTCAAAAACGGTTGTCATAGAAATGACAATTATGATTATTTCATAAAAATCTGTCAACAGTCATGAACGAAGTATATTCTTCTACTAGTATATTATGTCCTTTATTCACTTGGATAATTTCCCCAACCGGACATTGGCTCGTTTGGTCTGTCACGTGAATGATAGCCAACATTATATACTCGTTGATGACGTTGAATAATACATACTTTATTATTAAGCTATATTATTAGATTTTTGAAACTGAAAAAATTCTATTTATGTAGTTTTCCTGGCCCTAAATGAAATGTGACTCCTTATGAAAAAAGTTTGCCTACCTTAGCAGATTTCTTTTAGTTCACACAAAAAAGTTTACCTGAAAAAAGTTTCGTGTACCTAATATACAGTTGAATATAGGAGTCACCTAAAATTTTCGAAATTACATGTTCATAATAGTTTTATAAGTTTTTTTAATAGAGAGTTGGCCCTGATATGACTGGAATACAACATGAGCACTATGAACAGGATGTCGACTAGAAATTGAGGACTCCTCAGGACCAAATTTTGAAGTAAAAAGTGAAAAATGATAACCAAGTGCAATAATATTAAAACTGCATAAAACCAAAACGTTCTTGAAAGTAGAAATGTATCAAATGTTAGCAAAAAATGAATCCAAAATAGATTTCTTTTTTCACGATTAATCATTAGGAATCAATAATTACAGATGTTAATTTTTTGATATGTAATTGCAAGTTTTCTTTCGTGATTTACAGATATGATAGAGCAAGCTGATGCGCAACAAATTGATGTCGGGTTTAAAGTCATTACTCTTGAAGCATAACTGATTTACTTAGTGCATTTTAGAGATAAGAAGTCTCTGAGCCGATCAACATCGACAATTAAAAACCGAGCTACCTATTCATTACGAATATAAAAAAATGGATCCTAGATAAAAATACAACTAATCAATCTAATTTACACTTAATAACAGCGTTGCAATGCTTACTCAATTTTTAAAACATGCCTTTCATCTAACGTTAACTGCCTACCATAGATCTTATCTTGTCATGCGATGCAAATTCTTATTCAAACACATCTAAAGCTGAATTTACGGTATGTTTTTGTATCGATTCTGCTGCTTATCTTATGTAATATTACAACACGTCCAAGTCAACCTTCGCAAAAACTATTGGAAAATCAAATACCAATGAGGCAATTCAAATTGAGAGCAGTTAATTATTGCGAGCTTATGAGCTATCGATCTTTAATGTAACTGGATTAAGGCAAGAGGGCGTCCTTGTGCTCTTGACATTGCCGACAGCAACGGCGATTCTTAACTGTGAAACATGCAGAAGGTGTGTCCTCACAAAGAGCTCCCTAAATCGAAACTTGTGTAATGCTCTTCCGATACATGCTGAATCAGATCAATGTCAATTCTTTCAACGGTTCAAGTCAGACTGAGGCAATTCAATTCCAAGAGGATTACGCCAAAGAAAAGAAGGTCAAAATTGTCGGAATAATTTTCAAAATCTTATGGGTTGATAATAATCAAAAGCTGTTTCAACCTTAACTCTTGGACGCAAATCTTTCTGCCATTTATGCCATAAATTTATGACCTCAGTCTGTCTGCCAATATAGGGCGGTACAATGTCTGACAAAATTGATAAGATTCTTCAAGTAAACATCAGATCCAGAAGATATGCCTGCCAGTACTCTGGGAAGTCTATTTTTTGAAAATACGACTATATTCTATAAATCCCAAAATCCTTTAACAATTGACACACTATTCCATTCATTATGCTTGAACGTGGCAATACTGGCTCAAGACTGCCAGAGATCACCCTGTACATATTTTCGAATGCACTCATTCATCGATGTGGTGCAGCTGAAGACGCTTTTAAGATAACTCTCGAATCGGAGACTTATCAGATTGACCTCGATAAGATCTAGTTCTGTTTTCTCTAGGGTAAATTATGATGCTTTCATTTCGATTCCTTCCAAGATATCTGGCATAACTGCCAGATAAAAATAACTCTTTCTAAGTCCGAGAATAGAAATACATGATACCGGTTCAGAGGCTGTAAAGAGAATACATGATTTGCCTTTATGGTGCAAATCAAATCTGATGAATAGTGATAGTTATGAGAACTAGATCTAGCTATTAGTCATAAGTCTCAATAAAATGATAATAAATAAAGCATTCAAGTTGTTCCTACCAAATCGCATATTCTACCTAAGCGCATACAAGATTCTGTGGAAGTAATGAATTGGGATACAGATGAATTATATTTATTTCAGTGTTTCTTGCACCAAAACGAATAATGTTCTTTTAAGTTCTTTCGATTAACAGTCAGAATCAACGTTTTTTCTCGATGGTATCAATGTTTTCAGGATATTTTACTCGCTCAACTAGAATCTGAGGACCATTATTTATAGGTATTCAATCTGATGTGATCGAATTTATTATTAGGAGGTGATATAGGGGAGAAATAAATGAAGTGATCGTACTCCTTTCAGTCTGAACATCTAGCTTATCATCGTGAGAAAAAGCTGATTTCTCCAATAAAAAAGTTCCAAATAAGACTCAGTCGACAGTTATAACCCTATTTCCTTATTGCAGGTTGAGCGAGGTCATTCGAACATATGGCCAAAATTATAACTGTAGTAATGAAAATATTATAGCTTTTACTCTTTATGGACATTAATTCGTAGTGTGCGGGTATATAATTCATAAAATTAAAGACATGGTATATTTTCATCTGAACATGGAACCTGCTATTAATATTCACTTTCACAGCTTCCTATGTCTGTGTATGAAAGAGAATTTGCTGAGACAGTATTCCTACTGATTAATTGATGAAGCTAGAGAATGAAATATGGATGATATATATGTGACAGAATTATTAGTAATGTGACAATTTCATCCATTGAAATGAATCACATAGCCAACTTGATTGCCCTGGCAGGATTCATGAGAATGTTGCGATTATTGCTGTAAATCGCTGAAAGATGACTGGTGAAACCATAATATGAATAAACATTTCATCGGTAAAGATACGGCATTTTTTTATCACCCAGTGTAATACTGGGCCTTTATTAATTTATATAATAAGAAAAATGTTCACATGAATTATTCATGTGCAAAATAGAGACATCAGAATTAACACTATAATTTCAGGTTTACTCGACCACCTTTTTTAATATCTATATTGAGGAAGGCAGAAGGTGGCCTACTTTTTTTACTTCATTCGTTCGTTGCAGTACTTCTTTTTTTCGCAAAGGTCGCTGATCTCGTTAATTTCGCCAAATAGCTGTCACTTTTCGATCGCAACAGGATAGAAATTTCATTGAGTTCAGGATTTATTATCTGTATTGCAGATCATACATGATATGATCCGACCTGCCTAAGCTGGTTTTCTATGGCATTGAAAACGAGGTGCGTATGAATTTAAGGTATTTAAATGCCATTTGATGAATTACCTTGCCCAATATTGCATAAAGCTTTCTCAGTTTTGGTCCTTGAATGAAGCGAGAAAGGATACTGCAATTTTCCTATTTTCTCTCCAAAGCTTGCTTGCATGTTGACCCTGATTTGATGAATATGAGTGAATAAGTAAGGAGTACTCAGAATTATTCCATACTTAGAATATAGATACATGGAATGGAAAATAAACATTCCAAAGACTGGAGTGAGATAGTTGCTTAGTGTCGCCAATCACAATTGAGACGTTGATGATCATTGGCGCATCAATTTTCAATACGAATAGACAGGACGCATGTGAATTTTTCAATAAAACGCCACTGCCTTAGTGTCACTCTAGACAGAGAAACATCGAATGTGTGGACTACAAACAATTCATTCTTAGCACTGAATGGTCATTCCATGTATCTATGTTCTAAGATTCCATATGATTGACAGATTGAATGAAAAAAATGTCAATGACATTAAACTCTGAAGTAACCCTTAATAGAGAGGAAAAATTTTGCTAACAGATTAAAGAAGTAAGTTCAGGAATGAATCCTCTCTCAATTCGATTAAAAGTAAACAACCCAAAGTCATTGGAGTTTAGCTAAAATTAGAATTTTCATGGAAAATACGGAGCATTGACAGTAAATATTTTCAGACCGGTTAAATGTGTTGATTATCGTTGAAGTTGTATTTTACAACAATGGAGTTAGTGGAGAATACCAAAGATGACCATAATGGTATGGTAGGAAATGAGTGTTCTTCCCAAAAACTTATTCAATTGAAAAAAGAAAATGCATAATATGGAAACAAGATTAATTGATAAGCATTCCTGGGATCGTGAATTTGCCAACAAATTAGTTATACACTCGTTTCTCAAGTTAAATTCATTTCCATAAATACGACGAACGCACTTATTTTCACTTCGATGAGAAAATAGAGAAAACTTGAGTACCTATACGTGTTCGTCTTTTCATGTTGGATTCTTGAATGATTTTCTCTTATTAGATCCAATGGAAACGAATTCCATTATATGGTGATTTTGAATCATTGTTCATATCATTCTAGTTCTCTAGAGTTCTATCTTTCTGAGATATCATAAGCAATAAATAGTTATTTAATGCAAAGCATGGGTAAGAGAACTGGAACTTTGAAATAAATTGATGAATTCCCAGAGTTGGATAAATCTTTATGCCAGTTGGAATCCATCGTTCAAATGCCTCATTTAACATCATTTTGTTTGTGTATTTTTTGTACCATACCACCAAGAACAATACCCAAGATAATCTCTACAAAAAATCGATGAATTTCTCATCAAAAAAACTATAAAATAAACAGAAATATACACAAAATACTCTCGAAATTAAAAGAAGGAAAGCACTCAAGAAACACCAACTGGTTTAAATAATCAAAAAGCCATATATAAGTTTTAATATGGAAATAAGGTTTTTTGAGAGGACCTGGGAAGCTTATTAATTGTAGTTTTTGCTTACTTTTTCGAATTTAGTTGATTTCAATATCTGTCTATGCCCATATATGGAAAATGAAGGAATATAAACAATTGTTTGAGGGAACTAGTCAACCATATATTCTTAATATTTTTCTTCTATGTGGGGCATATTCATTACATATATGAGTTTACTGGAAAGGTAATAACATCCAGAAAAAGTAATTGTTGATATGGAATGTTCTGACAAATCGGGAAGAACTTCCTAATTCTTGAAATTAGATAACCCTTTCATTATGCCCCCCTTTCTCGAGCAATACGATATCCTCAGGCATTTTCGTAACTGCAGTCATAAAGTTACGCGTTTGTTCATGCATCAGTGCACAATGATACACTCAAAACATTCCAGCCTTCTAAAAACATTAAACGTTACACGAAGTACCAACCGACCAGTTTCGGTATCGGTGGCCGAATCACACCTTCGCCTTTAAATTAAATGACCCATGATTAACATTTCTCCATTTGGCTCGAAGAACTATGTACTGTTCTTTATGGCTTTGTTTTGGTTCGCACTTGAGGCGGTTCCGAATCGGTTCAAAGTAGTGGAGCAGCAATGCTATGGGGAGCTCCACGCATGCTATGCGCGAGCTTACGCTTAATAAATAAATGTGCGACTGTTGTGAACCGTTCTGGAACCATCCTAAAAGCGAACCAAAACAGGCCTTATGCCTTTCGTTGTTGAATTAATGGATCTATGGTTGCTATTTATGGATCCGCTGTTATGGAGTAGTTCAGTACAGTGGACTAATGTGCTGTTACCGAACTATTTGGGTTGTGGAATGGTCGCATTTTTCTATTCGTAGGAGAATAGTGAAAAAATGCAGGTCATTCTGTTCATTAATTACTGTCCGATACGCACTTGTCATATAATTTGTATGCATATGGCACCAGCTAGATAGGAGATATTCGGGGAAATGATTAGAAAAGAATGCTTTAATTGTTTGGAAAGTTGAAATTGGAGTCAACGTCGTTTTATAAGGTTTCCAACCCATCGATTTACAAAAGTTTCTTCCAAACAAAACCTATACAATTATCTACCAATTATTGCGACAGTCTCTTTACTTAGGTCATAAGAAACATTCTACTATTTACGTCTGGCTAAACTGATGCCACCTTTTGCCCATATGGAGGTGGTGTGTGATAATAGCAGATAGTTTTTCCTTTAAAAGAGACTTAAATAAACATTATGTCTGGATCAGTTCCTAATATAAGGTGAAATCTCCAAATTCTTCCTGGAAATCATGAATTATCCTTTTTTTGGATTCTACATATCTCAAAATATAATCATTTGATACTGAAGATCAAAATTCAATTTTCATCATAAAAGGGAATATCTTCTTGTCATGAAAATGGAAACGAAGTATCTGGCTATGGAAACAAGTGGTCCAACGAATGAAACTAAAGGGTTTCGTATGATTTTGGTAGTACTTGTAGTTCTGAACTCAATTCCATTTGATATCGCTCTTGGAACAGCTCTAATTGGATCATAAATTTATGGTGCATAATACATCAACAGGATGTGAAAAAATCGATGCAATCACCTTGACAACTTTTCAAATAGCAAATTAACAACATATCTTGACAAAATGCCAGTCCCAAAATATATCCGTTAGCATTGAAGGCTTCCTGTCGAAAATGGACAGTAGGTAACGAAATTTCTGGGAACAGCAAGTACCTTGGCATTTCGCAAAATTACGTGCTACTTTTGAAAGTGACTTGAAGTTGAATAGAACGTTTGTCACTTCCATGATACTGACATTTTCGAATCATCTGAATGTATCATTATAAGTACGGTTCCTTACTTGGTAGAAGATGAATAATTGCTTTGACATCTAACAAAAGGCTTAATATGGAAACATGAATATTGCAGATCGATATCTCGTTGATTACCTGTCTGTTAACAGCTAGTATAAAGAGTTAACTTCACTGTCTCAGAATATTGCGGATAGTCGAAAATATTGACTGTGATTCCATGAATTCATGAAGAGAAAGAAGGTAATCTTGGTGCGGGTCCACAGTTGTTCGCAATCTCTAGGATTATGCGTTTTCAACAAGAACAATAATTTACGGTTTCAACATGATTTAGAGAACTAGCATATACTCCATTCTCTTTTATTTCAGCACTCGGTTGGCCATGGAAATTTGACACATTTCATTCTGTATAGTAAGAAAATGTGGGGTTATGAAGCTTGTCAAAACATTATTGGGTTTTAAATCAACGCTATTGTCCGTTCTACGTAAAAGTTTCTGTTAGTAGGTATTTTATCGCAATGTCGAATCTCTTCTGAAAATATGTGACGAACATAAATGAAGTTTATACAAACCGTAGATAGAGGAAAGAGAAGATACCGCATTGCGCAGCTTCCAAGGAGGGCTCTCTGTGTCCAACTTCAACTTGTTTTTGTTTATGTTTACCCCAATCCGAATTTATCTTTTTCGGCATATTTGCCACAAATTACACAATTTCCTGGCATGCCGACAACGAAATTCTTGATACTCAAGTCTTAAAACGAACGAAACACTATTACATCTAACACAAATACGATAATTAACATTCAAATATTGGGGTAAACGTAAACAACCATGGAGTAGATGCACAGTAATGTCAACAAAAACATAGAGATGTTGGACACACTTTTCTTATTGTTTACGTTATCTTCCCCTTCCTCTATCTACGATACAAACTGATTGAAGGCATACCAAATCCAGTTATTTGCATGGAAAATACAAGAGATCAGTATAACATCGTAATATGCACTAGCTTGAGGAGAGTTAATGTTCGATATCTTCTTTGGCTGAAGTTAGAATACGTTACGTTATCAGTTGTAGATCTCAAAAATATTAACCCGAAGATGAAATGCTTATGATGCAGTGGTTGTGAATGGGTATCTCCTGAAGGAATTAACAGATAATTACAAGAATGTTAAATACTTCAACAAAAATCATCTTGCATCAATGGAAGTAAAAGGTATTGGAGGAAGTTTAAAGTCAAGATGAACTTCACCTTTGAACAAAAATTTCACATGAATAAACAATTAACAGGACAACTGGCTCGTGTTTGTGGCTGTTCATCTCAAATACATTTGATATAATAATAATAGTTAGGTATTTATTGGTACCTTAAGACATTTACAATGTATAGGACAAGTCAAATGAAAAATAGAAAAATCAATTTTCGGGAACTTATTCTGCGATGACATTCATCGAAAACTCCTGTAGTAAACTTTTCGCATTCACTCAAACATAAAATTCTCAAATGCCACCACTTTTTTGGGTCTTCGCATAGAAGGAAATTCTTTGTCATCCTCTTAATTCACAATCCTTTTAATTGTTTCAATATTCTGCTGAAATATAAGTCGTCTAGATTCAGATGAAACATTATATAAATTCTCTTACATTGAATATGTTCGCTACCGTCTGACGTATTGTGGATTTTAGAATATCAGGATATAACTATTTGAATGAGCGGACCTGAATTTTAAATAGCACTTCCTGAAACCCGGTTTCTTTTTTCAATCACTTTCGGCATTTTCGTAATCAAAGTTGATATTAGTTGTGGCAACGGTTCTATGACATTAACGACATTTCATGAGTGCCAACCTTACTCCGTTCTGCTAAAATAAATGTAAATGGAGTATATCTATAGAATCTCCAAGTTGTGTGTTTTCCATGCCATTCAATTCGTTAGACTACACACAAGGGGTTGTCAAAAAAAATTATATAAAAGACCCACTATATTTTTTGACAAGAAAACATCTCTTCAATTTTTTCGCAACTATGTATTCATTTACACCCTGTATACTCTTCTATAGGGTATTGAAATTACACTCCATAATAGGAGCTGCTTTTTCCATTAGCCCACTAGTATTATCAACGATTTGTGATGCTTCTATTGGAGGAGATCGCTTTTCTGAATCCATATTCAAGTGGTGAAATTAATTATGTATCGCACTTATTTAATCTTTTAATCATGCAGACTACACAATCAAGATCGGTACTTTCTCATCGCGTGAAAGTAATATCATACAAATTGTCCATTTCAGCTCTTTTATCTGCTATCCCCAACTTTCGATGCTCATTTTCGCTAAGAATCACTTCGGGGAATTGTTAGAACTCGGTATGTAGTTCATTTATTCCATAAATCGAGCGAAGCGACATTTTTTTGAGGCTCACCATTTAAGGCAGTAGATAATCAGGAGAATTTCAATCGGCTCTGTTGTAAACACGTTCGTAACGGCAATTATCCGTTTGAAGAAAGGTGGTGAATGACTCATACAGGATCCTACAGTGTTCACGAGGTGTTTCTCTGACAACTTGTCCAAAATAAGTATACTCCATTCAAATTAATTTTAGCAGTCGGTTGGCAATGAAATAATTTTCTCAAGTTTTTGTAACTAGAACGGAATAAGGTTGGCACTCATTAAATTAATATTACGAAAATGCCGAAAGAAAAAAGAGACAGGGTTTCAGGAAGTGCTATTTAGAATTCAGGTCCGCTCATTCAAATAGTTATACATACCCTGATATTCTAAAATCCACAATACGTCAGACGGTAGCAAACATATTCAATGTAAGAGAATTTATATAATGTTTCATCTGAATCTGAATATTTCAGCTGAATATTTCCACCATCAGAAAGATTGTGAATGAAGAGATGACAAAGAATTTCCCTCTATTGGGAGACCCAAAAAAGTGGTGGCATTTGAGAATTTTATGTTTGAGAGAATTAATGCGAAAAGTTTACTAGAGGATTTTCGAATAGAGTTCCCGAAAATTGATTTTTATATTTTTCAGTTAACTTGTCCTATACATTGTAAATGTCTTAAGGTACCAATAAATACCTAATTTTTATTATTAGGTATATCAATGTATAAAGATGATCAGCCACAAAATACTTGCCAGTTGTCCTGTTAATTGTTTATTCATGTGAAATTTTTGTTCAAAGGTGTAGTTCATCTTGACTTGAAACTTCCTTTAATTCCTTTTACTTATATTGATGCAAGATGATTTTTGTTGAAGAATTTAACATTCTTGTAATTATCTGTTAATTCCTTCGGGAGATACCCATTCCCAACCACTGCAGCATATGCATTTAATCTTTGGGTTAATATTTTTGTAATCTACAACTGATGTAACGTATTCAAACTTTAGACAAAGAAGATAACGAACATTAACTCTCCACAAGCTAGTGCATATTATGATATTATACTGATCTCTTGTTTTTTCCATGCAAATAACTGGATTTGGTATGCCTTCAATAAGTTTGTATAACCTTCAATTATGTTCGTCACATATTTTCCGAAGAGATTCGACATTGTAATAAAATCCGTAATAACAGAAACTTTTACGTAGAACGGGCAACATAGCGTTGACTTAAAACCCAAAAATGTTTTGACAAGCGTCATAACCCCACATTTTCGTACTATACAGAGTGAAATGTGTCGAATTTCCATGGCCAACCGAGTGCTAAAATAAAAGTGAATGGAGTATAGATATATTTCGATGGAACAAGTCGGTAGTTTAGAATTATCTGAACACACAATTATAAAGATATACTTATTTATTTTATATCAACAAACACCTTACAGAATTTCAAATATAAAATTATTACGTCCCCCCCAAAATCACTCCTAGAACCGCCACTGATTTGTCATTAAAACGAACGAAACAAAGATTATACTTTTTAACCCTCTAATGCCCAAGTTTTTTTTTCATTTTTAAAATTATTTCCGTATAGTTTCAAGTTAGCTTATGTATAATCTACATCTTTTTTTCGCAAATAGTTAACTGATTTACATTAACACCTGTTCTCACAAAATGAACCTATACTGAAGGCGGACATGGGCAGTTGAACTAAACTGGTCACAGGGAATAATTTTGTATCCACTTATATGAAACCAGCCTCAAGGCGGAATTGGGTATTAGAGGGATAATCTTTGGAACGAAAGATATAAAAATCTGTGATCGTGTTAGGGGTGGATAAATCGATAGTCGACAAATTTTTTTTTCCTCCAAATGCTCCATTATCTTCAGAAACAATGAGAAAAAAATTCGTTTGATTTCTACTCTGCAATCTGAAAGGCGAAAAACATCTAATGACTTTCCTAAGATATTAAAATTCGATATATCTTGACTATTTTGCCGGATTTGGTTGCATACTTATTCATAAGAAACGCTGCGGGCGTGAATAATTAATATTTACACAAGCGAATTATGTACCTATCGAATCTGTGTATAGGAAATATGATACGTGAATTTTCGACGTTCTCCGACACCAATAAATCAGTGACATCATCACAACTCATCTTCTCTTCTTGTGTTCCGCAAATGGCCACTTCTGATGCAGATGTAATGGCTGGAAGCATTTCAAGCGTACTGTTGGAGAAATTGATTTATTATGCAACTCGTAGTATTGGCAAATTCAATGTTGGGTTACTTCTTCCGCGCTTCTAATAATCCCCATATCGACATTGAATATTGGATAATCGTATCATGTGATTCTTATCGAATGTGTGCGATCTGAAACCCTGGATGTGTTTCGTTAGAACTTGTGCAATTTCTACTCGAATGCTCATCGTGAAAACATTTTCAAATTTCTGAATATACGAGGATATATTGTACAATTAGAATAAGGGGTTATGGGAATGGATGAAAAATTTTCTGATCTTCTCTTTTATTCTAATTGTACGATATATTGGGAGTTAAATTACTTCGAGGATATATTGATATCTAGTTAGCCTAGACCAATTCCATGCATAAAAAAAATATTGCGTTACCATAGCAACGAACAATAACTCATTAGAAGAGTCAGTGTGAAGTTTGAGGTCAAAAAAGTAAACGTTACGCAATAAATCAAAAGAAAGAAGACGTCCACCGAAATTGTGAAAATCGAAAAATTTTAGTATCGAGCCATCATCAAGTACCTGTATTTAAAAGGGTTAAGAGGTGAGCAGATTTACGAAGATATGCTTAATACCCTTGGTGATCAATGTCCTTCGTATGCGACAGTGAAAAATTGGACTGCAAGCTTCAAGAGAGGTAAATTTTCCATGGAAGATGATGACCGATCGGGAAGGCCAGTTTCTGTGTCAGTCGCTGAAAATATCGATGCAGTTCATGACATGACTTTATCAGAACGTCGAATTGGGCTGAAACAGGTATTTATCTGAAGCACTGAATATTTTCATACGAACGCGTTTATCATATAGTTCGCGTCAATTTGTATATACATGAGAAAAATTGCTGCAAAATGGTTCCCCAAATGTTTGAATTTTGACCAAAAACGTGCAAGGGTAGAAGCATCGCGTTCGATCTGTGCTCGTTTTGAAAACGATCTAGACTTCTTAAACCGAATTATTTTTATGAATGAGACTTGGGTACATTTCCACGATCCAGAACCAAAGTAACAATCGATGAAATGGAGACACTCTGGTTCTTCTAGACCTAAGAAGTTTCGTATACAAAAATCTGCTGGAAAAGTTCTTGCTTCAGTTTTTTGGGATTGCCATGTAGTAGGTAATCATGATTGATTTTTTGGATAAGGGTAGAACAATAATCGAAGATTACTATTCGATATTACTGACCACTCAACGGAAAAAAATTAAGGAGAAAAGACGCAGAAAGCTACCAGAGTTGTTTTATTTTTGCAGGACAACTCCTCTGCACACAAATCTCATGTTGCCATTCGAAAAATTCGTGATTTAGGGTTTGAATTATTAGAATACCCCCCTTATTCGCCAGATTTGGCTCCATCCGACTATCATCTCTTTCCTCAACTGAAAAAAGTTTAAAAGGTCGTAAATTTTCTTCCAACGAGGAGGTAATAAAAGCTGTGGAGGTCTGGTTTGCAGAGCAAGAAGAAACATTTTTTTGAAAGGTCTAGAGACGTTGCAGGTTCGCTGTAATAAATGTATCCAATTAAGAGGAGAATATGTTGAGTAATAAAATATTTTGACATTGATATTTTATTTGTTTCTGTAGTAGGCTAAGAATTTCTCAATATATCCTCGTAAATTGCTTTTATATGAAAGATTCACACAATTCTTTGACGAGGAACTATTGATTCGCACTGTGTATTTGTTCTTCTAAATGGCCCGATTTTTCAAATAACCGAGGGCCTTAGCAAGTCTGAATCCATCCCTGTCCTAAGTTAACGGATCGATCAATTCATGGAACTTTTGCGACATTTCAATCCCTACTATCTAATGCTCAAACACGATTTCCACAAATTTGAAAATTCCAAATAATTGCAACATCCTTGACGGTACCGAGAGCAATTAGCAAATTAAGGTAAATAGAGGCCTGCTTCATTCCGAACCATTTACGGATCTCGCATATCCATGCTAATTGAACGATTCAATAATTAATTGAGATATTTAGTATTGATTATGGCCGATAATGCGTGACTGCTCGAGAAGCTGGTCTTTGCGTGAATTTTTTCCGCTTCATTTTGATTTATAGAAGGCAAGACTGCTGGACCGCATACGGTTCACTTTTACCTCATGCTGTAACTCGATCGGTCTAATTTTTTTCTCAAGGATGTTTCGAGTATGGGCTCAGTAAGAGTGAAACGTTTATGTCTAGGTGTCTATACACTCTAGAGTCACTGATTCAAAGTCGTGACTTGGATTAGATGGCGAAAACATTTACCTAGACGGTGAAATAAATAGTGAAAAATTACTGTTTCATTTTGAGAAATGGAAAATATCTTGGAGTTAATTTCAATAAACTTTCCAATGGAATTATAGAATATGCTTTGGAATGACAGAAATCTCTAGGCCCCAGAATTTGCCTTCGTAGTTCTACCTGAAAAAGACATACTGTACAGGGTATCCTAAATTAATTGATTTTGGTTGTTTTTGGTAGGTATCTATATAGTTCTAGACTAAATATGTAAAATCGATTAAAGAATCCTGAGCTCGATTTTCGTGAAAAGTCTATTAGTGGAAACCATTTCACGACATCTTCATTTGTCTTGAAGATATAACCAAATTTTGATATTTTGTCTGCTACGATGTGCAATAGATTGTTTGTCAGGAATAGACAGATTTATAGGGACCTAAAATGGGAAACCATAACGGAATTCATGAACAGAAAAGCCGAGAAATAATTCGAAACAGCGAAAAACCATCCGAATCAAGAACTCAGGAGACTAGTGGACTACGACCCAGAGGAAGACAAAAGGAGAATGCGAATTTACCGAAGGAGACCAAGAGATCGATTAAAAAGATATTAAAATAAGAACTGAAACTTATTGATTAATCCAATAAATTGTTATCCAATAGAGGATAAACACATAAATCCCTGCACGATAGTGTGCGAGAAGAAAACCGACTAAGAGATGAACGGTTTATAGGCAAATGCCCGGAACCAATATTCAAGAAGCAGTTGATGGTTTTTAGTGGGTCTCGAGCTCAATAGAGTGAGAATCCCCACACTTGTTCCCCCTCAGGAGAGGTTGGTTCGTTTGACTTGCAGATTCTACCCCTGCTACACAAAAAAAAAATTATCGATTATGGAAATGTGCCATATTATTATATTTACCCCTATTTCTAGATTAAGACAGTAATTTTTCATTATTTCTTTCCCGTTTACACCTATCTAGACTAGAAGAACCAGAAACAGCCGAAATCAAGCAGTTTAGGATACCCTGTACAGGGTGGTCAAAATTCGTTGTCTACTGAAAGGATCTCGAGAACTATAGCAGCTAGAAGAAAACGGATGACACATTTTCGAGCTCTTTTTCGGAGAAACAAAGAATGGTGGAAACCGCAGCCTCCTACGATAGTTCGTTTTTGAGTTTGACAATTTCGTATAATTCTCATAGCTTTTTTGTCTTTGAAATTACAAATCTGAAACTTGATCCTTCTGTAGGCACTTTTTTACGTAGAATTCACTGATGAGCTCAAAATATTTTTTCATCTCGAATTCTCGAATCATTAGGTGAACTTTCATTTTTTTAAATGCAAACTCTTAATGAATTTGTTATTTTTTAATTGGAAAAAAATCTTTTTTCAGTAGATTCTACGTATGAAAGTGGCTAAGAAGGTTCAATTATCAGATCTGTAACTTCTAAGATGAAAAAGTTATGAGAACTTTTTGGAATCGTCAAAATCTCAATGTTTGTTTAGATATAACTCGAAATCTAAAAATGATATACCGATTCTGTTTTCAGATTTGGATTATTCATGAAAAAAGAGCTAAAGAATGTGTCATCCCTTTTTTTCTAGCTGCTATAGTTCTCGAGATCCCTTCAGTAGACAACGAATTTTGCCCACTCTGTACAAGGCTAAGTTTTCGCACTTGGTTGAGCGTTGAAGTCTCCATTTCATATGCGAATTCAACACAACCGCTAAAAACGATATTTTAACTTGAAAGAAATATGAAGGAATAATTGAATCGACATTAGGTTTATATAGAAGTGGGTTTTAAAGTGTTATCACCATGAAATTTTTAGCGCATCTGTGTCTGATTCAAAAACGAGTTTACTCATTGAAAAAAACTATTAGATATCACAAAACAGATGAGATATGTTATTGTTGTATCAGCATTTCGTTTTGATCTGAATTGATATGGTAATTTTTAATGACGTTCCTTAAAGATGTCTTAAAGACGTCTTTAAAGATGTTTCACTTGCTGGGTCCATGACAGTTTCATCACAAATACTTTCTTTGTGTGATAAAAATGCTTATTAAAAATGATCTCTTAGTTCGATGGAATGCATAAAAACAGTTTATTGGGTCAGTCACACTCATTTACCACTAGATATAATATTTTATATCTGGGTATTTAAATCACTAATGAAGCGGACAACTTATTCAAATGTAGAAAGCGGCAGACTCCTCTAAAAAAATTGTACAGAAATGTTTCTCATGGTCATTTCCTGGAAATAGATTTGTTAAACTAATTGGACTCTAAGCTAACGCTTGATTGCTTCGAAAAAAGAAGCTCTTGAAAGATTTTGGCCTAGTAGGTACTTCTATATGTTAATTTGGACTCATTTCATCCAATAGTGTGATTTTTGAGGAGCGAACCATCGAATAGATTATTTTTTTCAGTTGTTTCATCATATTGGCAGATGAAAAAAAATTTGAAATATGTAGACTCACTGATTCAAAAAATCTGTCCAGGCTGTGGAAACAACGAATATTATTTGCAGCTTTTTTATTCAATTTTGAGGAATCCTCAAATCTATTTCAGTGTGATTATTTTCATCAATGAGATTTTCCTAAAATTGCATAATATTTCACGATTTATAAATAAGCCAAGGATAATCAATGTTGCTCTTTCAAAACTGCAATATACAACACACAGGAAAGTGAAGTGACGGTTGGATAAATTAAAACAGAACATCGTCTTTCAAGCAATGTTATACATTATTCATTTACGAGTTCTCAGCTGGGAATCACTTGAAAAAACTTTCTATCGAAAATCAGGACTAGAGATTGAAAACCTCACGAAATTTTGTCTAATCGATCAAAACCGAACACTCATCTCGTATTCCCAAAAATATCAACGAATGACCGAGCAAACGAACACGTCGAAGAAATTGCTTAACGATTCAGACGCCGTCAAAAATGCAAATGGGCTAATTTAGGATTCAAGTCCGATAAAAATGAATCTGGCACCAGATAGAATACAAGTTGATCATAAATAAGTACTTTCACATTTTTGTCGGAAAGAAAAGATGAGAAGATACTTTCTATACGAACGCCGGATTTTGAAACGCGCGGGTGTATGTCTTCTGAGTTACGAAAGTGAAGGTGGACATCGTTTATTATTTATCGTTAGAGGTCAACATCCGCCAGGAGGTATCATGAGCCGAAAAAGTTCGAACTGAAAGTGTAGATCATATTTTATGTGCGATGTTAACCAGCGATTGAGGGAATTGATGAAAGGAAATGGATTGGGTGGTTAAATCGATCAAGTAGGCTGCGGACATTTCGAAGTTGAGGTTCAGCGTTTGAAAGTAGGGCTCAGCTTGCACCATATGGCAAGCAGACGCCCTGAAGAAAAGAACAACAGAAGAATCACTTGGAGAACCGGATCTAGTGAAAAAAAACCCTGAACAGTGAGAAAGATTGCGAGCTTTCAAATCGAAGACAAATTCAGCGGAGTTAATCCACCTACAGAAAATGTATCCCACAACCTAAGAGCAACCTCGAGAAAAAACTAAAAAATACATATACATACAGGGTGGTCCAGATCGTAACCAAGAAATTTAAACCACGTATTCTACATCAAAAATAAGCCCTAGTTTGTCATATAAACATATGTCGAGAAATGTTTCCTCTCCGAGATATGGGGTGTTAAAATTATAAAAAAAAAAATGTTTTTCATTGATAACTTTCACATTGCTTGAAATATTTTTATGCAATTTGAGACATAGGTTTTGAGCGTCAAGGAGCACTTTTTGCATAATATCATTTCTTTTCTATTCTACCAGTGGCGTCCGTACTGCAGCGAGACTGAATATTTTCAGAAAAAAAAAGATACGCCACTGGTTTTTCCGACAATAAAAATTACTATTCAAATCCTTATTTGATTTGGAGCCAATTCATTCTCTTGAGTTTTATCTGTTCGAGGCACTTTTTCCGGTTAAAAAAATAAAACACATTCTCATGCACGAAGAAATCGCCAAAATTTGATATGGTAGGTACATAATAATACCGTAGTAAGCTTTTTATTGCTATTTCAAATTTTGGCGATTTCTTCATGCATGAGAATGTTTTTTATTTTTTTAACCGGAAACGGTGCCTCGTACAGCAAAAAGTCAAGAGACCGAATTTGCTCCAAATTAAATAAGGATTTAAATAGTAATTTTTATTGTCGGAAAAACCAGTGGCATATCATTTTTTTATCTGAAAATATTTAGTCTCGCTGCAGTACCTACGGACGCCACTGGTAGAATAGAAAAGAAATGATATTATGCAAAAAGTGCTCCTTGACGCTCAAAACCTATGTCTCAAATTTCATAAAAATATTTCAAGCAATGTGAAAGTTATTAATGAAAAACATTTTTTTTTATAATTTTAACACCCCGTATCTGGGAGAGGATATATTTCTCGACATATGTTTATATGACAAACTAGGGCTTATTTTTTATGTAGAATACGTGGTTAAAATTTCTTGGTTACTATCTGGACCACCCTGTACAGTGTTCTTTCGGGGAACAAGTCAGGGTGTTCTTTGTCAAGTGAAAAAGTAAAATTTCCCATTTTAGCGGTGATAACGTCACCAAAATTACACAATACCTGAAGGACATTAAAAGTTATATGCAGAAAAGGTTGCGTTATTGAAATGCACGCCCTCATTGAGTTCTCATATGAAATTCTGCAATGTTCCAGAACAAGTTTGTCTTGAACTGCCATTTAGCAAGAATTATATGTCCGAAGAAAATTACTCAACAACCATGGGGTACTCCACCTAGATACCAAATTTTTCATGCTCTACATTCATCAAAATATACAGGCTGAAACGTGACGAAAAAAATTCATATCTTCTGTACATTTTTTCTATTTCCCAGAAAAACTTCAAAGATTTTGTTGTTTTTCTTTGAGTTTTTAATGGCAACTCTACAGACTTTTCCTTGCTGTGCAAGGTTTGGTCATTTTATCGGGTCTTTTTATGTCACAACTTTTTTATTTTAGGGTTGAAATGTTGAAACTTATTGGGTTCGAATTTTTTAGTATTTTAAGGTCAATGACATAAGTAGGTGCACTTAAGGAGTGTCATAGAGAACTTGCCTTTTTTGTAGGGTAGTTAATTGATGAATTTTCTGAAGAAAAATCGTAATCACAAAAAGGAATGAACATGTAATCTATACTTTCTTCATCTCACGTGAATTATTACCCTACTAAAAAGGGATTTTTCAACACTTCAAAATAGCAGTCACTCCTAAATTCCCTAGAGATATACTACATAGAAATTCCATTTCATTAACTATAAATAAACTTGCCATTCCTATAGTAAAGAAACGTTGATGAAAAAAAAAATACCAATGACCAAATCATCCTCAGTCTATCCATTTCTGGCACAAAAAATTAAGTTAGAAAATGAAAATACACTACACTCCTCGTAGAGGGGTTGAAACACTTTTATAAGGGCTGAAATTTAAGAGTTACATCTCATAACCAATGATCTGTTCTGTTCTAATCATTGGGTTGTGAACCCGTTTATCCTTATTTGAATAACACAAACTCTTTCATCCGTTTTCTAGAATGAATCAATAGTAATTTTTTTAAATACGTTAAACGGTAACCGTATTGCAAATTTCTAAATTCGTGCGAATGCCTTTCAAGTGTCAATACACAATAAATCTAGGAAATGCGGGTAAGCGATTATCGTAATAGGTATTGTTATCAGTCATACTCTCCTTATAAGGCTTATTTCATAAGGGAATGACAATACGTTCTTATTCCAGCAACGTTTTTGTCCTTTTACTCGCATTCATGAATTATGAATCTGTATAAACAGTGGAATTAATCATATGGATCTAGTTCCGTGAAGTTGAGTTTGTAGTAAGTTGTTTGAGATATTAAGAAAACTATTAAGTAAACATCTGAAACTTTATTAACACCTGAGAACTTCTTGCATAAGTGAAAGGAAGTACCATTAGATTTTAATGATACTGATGACAATGTACCCATATTTTTGGAATTTTTCGAAAACTACATAGTCCTTTGGCTTCCGTTTTATGGCATATTTTCAGGATATTAGGAATGAGAATATTTTAACTACAAATGGGTTAGGAATCTTCGCAAAGATTGCATCAAATATTCATTATTTTCATTTGAAAAACCTGAACAATATTTTTTCAGATTTCTTTGTATCTATATGTACCTTCGTAGTTAGAATAATTTCTAGTTCACCTACAAATTTCTTGAGAATGGTGAAGTAATCAGATTCCAAGTGAATTTGAATATTTAATGTGACACGAAAGAAATTTACAGGGCGTAAAAAAATAGTTGGGAAAAAATAAAACCTGTGATTTCTTGTCAAAAAATAGTGTTGGTCAGTCAGTTTTTATTTTTTGATCAGCCCCTGTTCAGAACCACCCTCTGAAGATGGCACTTGAAAAGCAAATTTTTTTCTTAGAAACCAGAATCCTGACATCTGCAGGTATTTTATGGGAACGAGCAATAGAAAAATCATTTTGGTTCTGTTCCCCTATAATTTCAAGGGGCAGAAAAGGCCACCCCTAAATTTTGTTTTGCAAGGGAAAAAAATATTTTTTAACAGGTACTTTAATTAACTTTGTTGGCAGATATCATGCTGACATTATAGGGGAGCACCACCAAATTTGGCTGCCCAAAAAAACTAATTCGAAAGATAAATATTTTCGAAAACGTCAACAGCAAAAATAAAATAAAATTTAATTTATAGAAAACGTGACTTAAATCGATTAGATAAAGTATAGATAAATTTTTATAAATTTCTTTCACTAATGAAAAATGAATCAAAGTATTTCTTCGAGGTTTTAGAAAATATATAATAGATTGCATTGCATGTACATAAAAAACTTTTCAAAGATGTTTGATACCTCCTTTTGTTTTCGAATTTAAAGGGATGCGATTTTTTTAAAGGGTGTCAGCCCCTAGTACATAGTTGTCTGTATAGAGGAATTTTAAAAAAATTCAAATTTTTCCATTCAAACATGTCTTTGTTCCTCCTTCATTGGGACATAAATTATTGAAGTGAAATAATTTTTTAACTAAAAAAAAATCTTACATCCGAAACATCATCTGGTGGTCAGCAAATCGTCCTTGCAGCTTCAAGTGCACAACAGCGTATTATGCAACGCAGACACCAAATACCACCAACACCCGCACAAAACGGTAAACTTCGTGAGTCTTTGAACGTACACACACACGAAGTGGAGTGAGTTTTGCAGCCTGGCTGCTAATGTGGGTTAGGCGGGCAAAAGCAATCCATTGACTGTCACTCGATCAAAATCGTTGGTAGCAAAGAAGAAGAGGAGGTTTGAACCCCTCCTATAGTCATACCTCAAACCGTGTCGGTCAGGGTCTTCTGCTCCAAATTCACCCGATTGTTACGAAACTGGGGTAATTGGACATCGTAATAAAAAAAATTGGAAAAGTAAGAGCCTTCCGATGGATCTTGCGTGTGAAAGTGAAATTTTCACCAATCCCTCTGGAGCGTGATGACTTGAGGATTTGACAGTTTTTTTTTTGGGTCTTCCGCATCTGAGAAAATTAGATGTGTGAAAACTGTGATGCAAGTGACGCTAGACAGTGCGACATCTGTATGAGGGTCATCATTTTATCGTTTGAAATTGAAACTAGCAGAAAATTCTTTATTCCTTCGCACAATAACTACAGCCTTTAAAATCTGATTGGGGAGGGGGAAAATGCAGAGGGTGAATCATTAGAATTGTTTTTTCTCTAATACGACTAAATTTGTGAATAACGAAAGAGTAATGAGACATCATCAAGTTATCTGAGGGGGGTCAAAGTGTGAGCAGATACTTAATACCCTTGTCTAACAGTGCCCTTCGTATGTGATCCTCTGAAATTGGATTGAAAGCTTCAAAAGCCTAAAAAATGGAAATTTTTCATCGAAGATAAATACCGGTAGGGAAGGATCCTTTTCTGATAATAACGATGTGGTTTACAAAATGGTACATTTTGGATTTCCAAGGTGAAGATTGAAAAGAGATCTACCTATATTCAGAAAATGATTCATAGAAGTGACCAACCTTTTCGAATATCCCGAAAAATAGCGAAAGTATGGAACATTCTGGATTTTTGGATCAACATTTGGATTGAGAGTAGATCTATCATCTATCTGAGCCCGGTTTTGGAAAGAGGAAGTTCTCCAATCTAAAAGTTTTTCAGACAATCCGAAGTTGAAGTATTTCTCATCACTCGATGATTAGGTACCTATACAACACATCATTGAATTATATAATCATGTGTGAACATATGGTTTCATTGTCTGCAGTTGTCAGTTCTTAGATTTTCATTATGAACTATGCTGGAATAATTAGAGACGCTTTGTATTCCTCCGCTCTTAACTGAGCATTTCTCAACAATACTTCCTTGTTGTGTGAAACTGTAAAAGTAATACTAGTTCTAATTCTGCGAATTAGAACTCTTTTCACTTGTTATTGTTAATTGATTTGATATATAGTAGGTACCGTTTTCGTTGAATGGTAACATTTAGGACTTTTTCTATATAGTTCAGAAAATTCTTGTTGTAGGACATCTTTTCATCAACCATGGACACAAGGATGGATACATACTTGCTTTGAGTATTCTACGAGTGGATGCTTTTTATATTGAATATTGATTTTCTCTTGTATTTAATGGAACAATTTCTGTTTCGTCCTATCTGAAATTTCAGAAAACAAACCTGAAGACGCTACTGTGATAACAAAACAGGTGCAGTGGGGCAAATAACTCATGTTAATGAAAATCATATTATTCAGTTTTTTTGGTTGAGCTATGTTTTGATCAGATTGATTGAACTGATCAGAGGGACCATTGAAAGGAAATGGTCTTCAGATTTATTTTATAACCACGAAAATGATTGAAAGGAAATCAATTCCGAAGTTTAGTTCTGTATTGCAAAAGACTAAATTTGTGAAAGGCATCTTGTATTTTGTCCAGTACACACGATATACATACGAATAGTTCAATTTGTACGGATTCTGAAGCTGTAACAAACTTATCAGAAGTCATTTATGCGAGAAATTTCAGCAAGAACAAGTTACCATTAACGTCAATTTCTCAATATATTCCAGAAAACTCGAAAAAAATTGCATGCTCGCGATACTCATACACATTATTCCAGTTGATCGATTTTATCATCAAAGTATAGCTCAAAATGTACGAAATATACGAAGGAAACACATAAATTACATTTCGCTTGCCCACGTCGACAGAATGATAAAGTGTGTTACCATTTCGATTTTTTTCCTTCTTATAATTTATGACTAGCATTCCATTATTTTGGAATTCGCGATGAAATATTTGAAAGATGGTTGCACAACCTGTACCTACATGTGTACTGAATGAAATGGATAACAAATAACGAGTTGGTTGCGAGCTGAAGCATTAAGGCGTTGTCATGTGGGGTTTGAGAAGTGGTCACGATTATGGCTTCTCATTTATAAAAGTCACTATGCTATTTGGCAATGTGCTAATTTCCGATTAAACTGGATCATATTATTTGTGAGAAGTTAGCAGTATCATACCAGATACAAAACGCTTGGCTACCCCATAAACTACTCAGTATACTTAGCAGAAAAATATGTAGATGAGCCCATCTTTTCAGGATTTTTCGAAGGTCAGCTTTCGAGTCGTTTATCCCTCAATAAAAAAGCAACTCTTCTAGTAATAAATATGAGAATTTCATCCATCTCGGCGCAACCGTTCGGTCTAGACGAATTTTTAACTGAACCCATCTTTTTCAGGATTTTTGGAAGGTCAGCTTTCGAGTCGTTTATCTCTCAATAAAAGTAACCGTAGATGAAAATGTGATACATATTCTGATACAGCAGCTCTTCTAGTAATAAATTTGACAATTTCATCAATCTCTGCAGAACCGTTCGGTCTTGACGAATTTTTAATTGAAACCATCTTTTTCGAGACTTTTCGAAGGTAAGATTTCGAGTTGTTTATCTCTCAATAAAAGTAACTGTAGATGGAAATGTGATACATATTCTGAAAGAGCAACTCTTCTCATAATAAATCTAAGGATTTCATCCATCTCGTCACAACCGTTCGGTCTTAACGAATTTTTAACTGAACCCATCTTTTTCAGGATTTTTGGGAGGTCAGCTTTCGAGTCGTTTACCTCCCAATAAAAGTAAATGTAGATGGAAATGTCATACATATTCTGAAAAAGCAACTCTTCTAGTGATAAATCTGAGAATTTCATCCATCTCGGCGTCACCGTTCGGTTTTGACGAATTTTCAACCTAACCCAGCTTTTTCAGGATTTTTCGAAAGTCAGCTTTCGAATCGTTTATCTCTCAACAAAAGTAACCGTAGATGGAAATGTGATACATATTCTGAAAAGGCAACTCTTCTAGTAATAAATCTGAGAATTTCATTAATCTCGGCGCAACCGTTCGGTCTTGACGAATTTTTAACTGAACCCATCTTTTCAGGATTTTTCGAAGGTCAGCTTTCGAGTCGTTTATCTCTCAATAAAAGTAACCGTAGATGGAAATGTGATATATATTCTGAAGAAGAAACTCTTCTAGTAATAAATCCGAGAATTTCATCCATCTCGGCGCAACCGTTCGGTCTTGACGAATTTTTAACTGAACCCATCTTTTCAGGATTTTTCGTAGGTCAGCTTTCGAGTCATTTATCTCTCAATAAAAGTAACCGTAGAAGGAAACGTCATACATATTCTGAAAAAGCAACTCTTCTAGTAATAAATCTGAGAATTTCATACATGTCGGCGTAACCGTTCGGTCTTGACGAATTTTTAACTGAACCCATCTTTTTCAGGATTTTTCGAAGGTCAGCTTTCGAGTCGTTTATCTCTCAATAAAAGTAACCGTAGAAGGAAATGTCATACATATTCTGAAAAAGCAACTCTTCTAGTAATAAATCTGAGAATTTCATCCATCTCGGCGTAACCGTTCGGTTTTGACGAATTTTTAACTGAACCCATCTTTTTCAGGATTTTTCGAAGGTCAGCTTTCGAGTCATTGACGATATAATAGTTTCTTTCCCATTTGTATAAATATATCTTCAAAAAGAATTCCTTGTCATTCAACTGCTATTTTCGGCCATTTCAAAAGACATAATTCCCCATTCAATTACACATGTAAATGTACTACATTGTGCAACGATAATTTCGGTGAAAAAGATACATCGACCACCCAGAATTCGCACATCCCAACTGTCCATTCACACCGCATTCTCCGCTCTAAAAATATGAATTGTATGGAGTACAATTTCATTATCGGTACCGGTAAACAATTCCCCCAACGATCGTTATGTAATGATGCTGGTAATCTTCTAATTACGTTCGATTGCATTATGGACCAAATAGGTATCGGTGCAAAATCCCAACAATGGCTAAGATTCTGGAGAGAAAGTACGCAACCTGGCATCACGTCATGAACTCGCCAGTCATGTGATGGACTAGTAAACGTCCTTAGCATAATTTCCATGTCGTCGTCATGTGATCACGATATCGTAGGGGTACGAGGACCAATCGAAAAGTTCTTGGACGTTAAAGCTTTGAGTTTGAAAAGAAAAATTTGATTAATAACGTCCTTGCTCTAATTACTGAGGGGTCCTGTCCAAAATTTTCAAAAGGGTTATTTCATGAGGTAATTTTTTCAGAAGGATAGTGATTATGGTATTATATTTTTTAATTGCTTCCTCTACCTGGCAGCACATAATGAATAAGCATTTGACCAAGAGTACTCTGAGGTTTCAGACAATGAAGTTTTCAGTGGCCAATTTGCATCCTTCAAGATAATGGGATTATAAGGGGTGGTAAACCTTACTACTAACACTTCTCAAACTAACCGGTGCATGGATGATACCCTTTTTCTGTTTAGAATAGTGAAATACTTTCAACATATGGAATACCTTTCAAATTCATCAACAGAAATGTGATTTCCTAACTTTGACACCCATATCTCAGCAGGGAAGCATATTTCACCCTATGGTTCCTCACGAAATATTGATATTTTCGGCAAGAAATCACCAGCTCCTACACCCTGCTACATCATCAGTTTCTCTTTGATGGCTCTATTGAAAGAGTTAACGCCTACTAACCTAAGTATAAACAAAATCTTATTTGGTTTGCGGTCAAGCGAACAATTGATTCACTCCATTCAAGAATCATTCCTTAACAGTGGCGTTTACAAAACACGCTGAATCGATGATCTCTCCGAGAATGAACCATGAAACAGCAGACGTATTTTGATTCATGATTTCTCGTATTTACATAAATACTCATTAGTAGCCTAGGTGTGTTCGGAGACCTTGATCTAGTCTAGAACACGAGGACTTGATAACGGACATGATCAATACTTTCTATTTTCCTGAAATTAGTATTTCGTAATTTCAAGGCCGTGGGATGTGTAATGCCTTATAGGCGTAAGTAGTCTTTGAGAAAATTATTTTTGAAATAACCTACTCAAAGAGAGACAATAACCATTTCACATAAATAAAAAAATCGTAGTCGCTATATTACTATATTTACCTTCTGGAGCTTCTGAAACTAGAAGGAGTTATAATTTACTTTTCGAAATCTTCTTATCCAAAAATATTTTCAGTATTTTTTTCACTTCAGTGTAATGGCTATCAAAATATGAAAGCGGTTTACTGAAAAGAGTAGGTAAAACGTACAGTGTATAGGGTTGTCAGGTTCTCTCTCAAATGAATATATTGAAAGTATTGAAAGAACATAAAAAGGGTGACAGTGTATACGAGGATGTATTGATATCTAGTTAGCCTAGACCAGTTTCATGCAAAGAAAAAAATATTGCGTTACCATAGCAACGAACAATAACTCATTAGAAGTGTCAGTGTGAAGTTTGAGGTCAAAAAAGTGAACCAAAGTTACGCAATAAATAAAAAGAAAGAAGATGTCCACCGAAATTGTGTAAATCCAAAAATTGGAGTATCGAGCCATCATCAAGTACCTGTATTCAAAAGGGTTAAGAGGTAAGCAGATTTACGAAGATATGCTTAATACCCTTGGTGATCAATGTCCTTCGTATGCGACCGTGAAAAATTGGACTCCAAGCTTCAAATGAGGTAAATTTTCAATTGAAGATGATGACCGATCGGGAAGAGCAGTTTCTGTGTCAATAAATCGAAAATATCGATGCAATTCATGACATGATTTAATCAAATCGTCGAATTGGGCTAAGACGGATATCTGAAGCACTGAATATTTCATACGAATGCGTTCATCATATAGTTCACGTCAATTTGGTCATGAGAAAAATTGCTGCAAAATGTATCCCCAAATGTTTGAATGTTGACCAAAAGCGTGCAAGGGGAAGCATCGCGTTCGATCTGTGCTCGATTTGAAAACGATGTAGACTTCCTAAAACGAATTGTTACTATGGATGAGACTTGGGTACATTTCTACGATCCAGAAACGAAGCAATAATCGATTGAATGGCGACACACTCTGGTTCTCGAAGACCTAAGAAGTTTCGTATCCAAAAATCTGCTGGAAAAGTTTTTGCTTCAGTTTTTTGGGATTGCCATGGAGTAATCATGATTGATTTCTTGGATAAGGGTAGAACAATAACCGGAGATTACTATCCGACATTACTGACCAATCTACGGAAAAAAATTAAAGAGAAAAGACGCGGAAAGCTACCAAAGGTGTTTTGTTTTTGCAGGACCACGCCCCTGCACACAAATCTCATGCTGCCATGCAAAAAATTTCCTGATTTAGGGTTTGAATTACTAGAACATCCCCCTTATTCACCAGATTTGACTCCATTCGACTATCATCTCTTTCGTCAACTGAAAAAAAGTTTAAAAAGTCATAAATTTTCTTCCAACGAAGAGGTTATAAAAGCTGTGGAGGTCTGGTTTGTAGAGCAAGAAGAAACATTTTTTTTTGAAAGGTCTAGAGACGTTGCAGATTCGAGGTAATAAATGTTTCCAATTAAGAGGAGAATATGTTGAGTAATAAAATATTTTGACTTTGAAATTTTGTTTGGTTCTATAGTAGGCTGATAATTTTCCAATATATCATCCTACTACATTGATTTTCAGATGAGTGACACCGTCCCTTCACACCTTTCAGTGTTTCAGCTGTGATATTACATCACTATTCCGAATGGTATCGAAAGATCCGTTCATTTGATGTTAATTTTATATTTTGCAACCTCCAAATTCGGTTCACATTATGATTCATTGTTCCACCCACTTTTTGATTTTGTTCAATTAACGTCGAGTAAAGGCCCCGATAAATAAATATTATTATACCAATCGATATTGCTCAATTTCGTCGCTGCTTGCCCATGGTGAAATTTCTTCACTTGGCAAACATGTATTGGACAGCAGACCGAGCGGGAATAATGGTTTTGCGAGAATGCAAGCTGTTTGGCCATTCGATACAGTCACAAGAATTGAGCAAACACCATAATTTGATGAATTCGATAGTAGACGGAGATAAGGCAAAATTATTCTCTTAGGTGTATTTCAGCCGGTTTGGAGATAACTAATGCTAACAACTTTCTAAATATTTAGTTTATATTTTTTGATCAATGTCTGAAGAATGTGGTTTTTCTGAGACATTGAAGGGCAGATTATATCGGAATCGCTATTCGATAAAGAAAGTCCAAAAATTCGTCAATTGTAAACAAATATCAATAACGTCAATCTTATTCGTTTCTCCTGATAAAAATGAATATTTGGAAAAATGTGTCGAAATGTCACAAACGAATTTACTCAATTATAAATAAATAAATTAAAAATATCCGCATCATTTGCTGAAATATTTTTCAGGAAATCTCACATCAAACCATGTCTTATCGTGATGAATTTGAAAAAAAAACTACAGAATGATATGGCATAAGCTGAGCAATACGAAAATATATTGAAAAAGTCTTAGCCTACTATAGAACCAAACAAAATTTCAATGTCAAAATATTTTATTACTCAACATATTCTCCTCTTAATTGGATATATTTATTACAATGAACCTGCAACGTCTCTAGACTTTTCAAAAAAAATGTTTCTTCTTACTCTGCAAACCAGACCTCCACAACTTTTATTACCTCCTCGTTGGATGAAAATTTACGACCTTTTTAACTTTTTTCCAGTTGAGGAAAGAGATGATAGTCGGATGGAGCCAAATCTGGTGAATAAGAGGGGTGTTCTAGTAATTCAAACCCTAAATCTCGAATTTTTTGCATGGCAACATGAGATTTGTGAGCAGGGGCGTTGTCCTGTAAAAACAAAACACCTTTGGTTGATTTCCGCGTTTTTTCTCCTTACTTTTTTCCGTGGTGGTCACTAATGTCGAATAGTAATCTCCAGTTATTGTTCTACCCTTATCCAAAAAATCAATCATGATTACTCCATGGCAATCCCAAAAAACTGAAGGAAGAACTTTTCCAGCAGATTTTTGGACACGAAACTTCTTAGGTCCTGGAGAACCAGAGTGTCCAATTTGCGGTCCACTTTTTCACAGTCGCATACGAAGGACATTGATCGCCAAGGGTATTAAGCATAGCTTCGTAAATATGCTTACCCCTTAACCCTATTAAATTCAGGTATTTGATGATGGCTCGATACTCCAATTTTTCGATTTTCACAATTTCAGTGGACATCTTCTTTCTTTTAATTCATTGCGTAACTCTGGTTTACTTTTTTGACCTCAAACTTCACACTGACACTTCTAATGAGTTATTGTTCGTTGCTATGGTAACGCAATATTTTTTGTATGCATGCAACTGGTCTAGGTTATCAATCTAGATATCTAGATATCTAGATATCAATACATCCTCGTACTTACTTCCAACCATGAAAAAGAAAATTTTAAATACAGTGACCTCATTGAGTATTTCTTCAAATGTACTATTCTATGTTCCTTGGATTCACAATAAGTTCTTATTCCATAATGAGATTCATCAAGAGAAAAGGGAAAGGAAAGAAGAAAAGTTCTTCATAAAAATCTAAGGAGACCATATTCTCATGATGATATCGTTATGTTCTTTACTCCTAATTTCATTTGATTTTCTGCATTCACAGAAATAATGGAAAACTTCGTATAGAGAAACTTTACTATATACATACATATTTCATTAAATACTTATTTCATAAAAAGGAATTTCACTATAAACATCAAGCATCTGCAAAAGCTTCATCAAGTGTTAAATTTTCCAATATCCCAACAGCGACGGACTTTATAATTGCTTTCATTGGACTCCTGACCAATTCCTGGAATTCACTTATGACTTCCTTCCAGTTTTCGTTCAAGAATTTATTCAGTTCATCACCTTAAAACATAAATAAAATATTAACTGAAATAAAATATCAGACAATGTTTAAGGGAAAAAAATTATCGAATGTTCGATAATGAATGATTTCCATTGGTATGAGACTGTTGTACTTCTTGGCTAGAAATTTCAATAAAATATATAACATATTATTCACAGCTTGTAATTATAATTTCTCCAAATAGAAGCTCATTTGTTGTTTGTTTCACACTAGCTGAAAATTTATCTAATTCGCCCGCAAACTTTATGATGTAATTTATTTTACAGATTTATATATTATGGGCTATTTTTAAGTTGATAATTCCCCATCTACAACGGAATCGAGAATGATGGAAATAGCCCAAAAGTAAAGCAGCCCTTCAGTTAAAAGGGCTTAGTCGTAGGTCAACAGAAATGACTTTGTATATAACAAGCCAGATGTAGATAACACTGATAAATAGTGGAGTGCTTATTTCGATGAAAAGATGGCTTTGAAGCCAAGGTCATTATTACTTATACTTATATGCAAGAAATTACCCAATCTTTTATCTCCATTGAACAGATTGTCCATGTGGAAATGAGCACCTCCAAAATCGGTTTCCAAATTTTCGTTTTCCACCTTGAGTTTGCCACCGTTTCCTGGTTTTAAGTCGAAAGTTAAAACCAAATGACATTGTTCTGCAAAAAAAAAAAATACACTGAATTTTTCCACCACAAATTTTCAAGCCTTGAATGTCCACGTACCAGGATTTTTATAAAAGTTATCTAACTGAGTGGAAATAACAGTATTAAATACTACAATTCCGAAAACTAGATTCAAAATGAACAAGTGTAAGTATGTAAGTGTTCACTTACTGAATTCCAATACTCCATCACCATTTCCCGCAACTGGAAGCACTAAAATTTTTCCCCCTATGGAATACTGCCCTACCAGCTTCAGATAGTCAAAAGTCATATCCAGAGTGAATTTTCCAGAATTCTTATCATATCTGAAACAATCGAAGTTGAATTAAATCTGGATTGGTTCATTTCAACGATAAATATAGAATTGAATAAGGTAAAATGCACTGAAAATTCTTACTTGATGGATTTTATGTCCACTGTTTCAATCCCTGAGATTAATTGGTTGCTGAGAGTCAAGTTGAGACCATTGGCACTCAACTGCAGTTGTGAAATTTTCAGTGGTTTCAGAGTCTGTATCTTGTATTCTTTATCTCCTGTAGGAACAATTTCAACCATCAGATAACGTTCATGACTGGAGCAACAAAACAGAGATTGAATATTTCAAGTAAATCCTTACCTGTGAGTAAATTTGGCAATGCTTTTTTCGCAACTTCTATAGCACATTTGGAAAATTTATCAGGATCACTAAGGGAACATTTTTGAATGTATTTAGCTGAAAGAGGAAAAAACAATGATTTACCATCCTAATTAAATTCCTATACGAACATTGCCTCACTCTCATAAATTACCATAATTACCATTCAGAATATAAAAATGATAAACTGACAAAATTCGGATATCGAGTCTCATCTTGAATTTATTGAATTCGATATCTTTGAGCTGGGAATACTTATTTTCATTTAAATTCGGTATTTTTTCCTGCTAAGCAAAGTATTTCGAATGCTGAGTAGTCAAACAATGTGTATCTGTTGTCTTGGAGAAACAGTGATTTATCCAGATAAAAAGATGACATATTCTCTTCGATATGTCTCCTGTCTATATGGCAGGGTATACATACTTATGTTACTTCATGAAATTTAAATTTTAAGCTGTTATTGAGACCTTTTAGGAATAGACTTCTGGGATTCTAGTTATAGAAGGAAGCTATAAAGAGTATCTGAAAGGATTTTCAGCAATAAAGTTTTGTGGAGCAATGCACTATATATAGATATTATAGTGGCATTTTCAAATTATTGATATTAGAAGTGATATGAGAAGTATGGGAGAAAATATAACTTTGGGACAAGAGAATGAATGCTTCTTTAATCATTAATTTGTTAAATTATTCAAAAGTGTGGAAAATTTGGATAAGTCTCAATCAAAAATAGAGAAAAAACTCGTAGTGTTTTGAATTTTACTCACGTAAAGTTTTACTTTCAACCCTAGACACTATTGAAACTATAGCAAAAACCAATACGACCGATTTCAACAACATGGTGAATTCTTGCGAGTGGAAGAAGTAACTAACGATTCTAGGAACCAACTTTTGAATTTATAAATTCCTGGACAAAATACAACCTTCAAACAACTTCCAGGTCATTAAACATTGTCTTCACAAGAAGAATATGGAAAATCATGCATATTTCCGAGATCCAAACTTGATTTCTGCATAGAAATAGGTTTTGGGTGCCCAAGGTTGATTAATTAGTCCTGCTCTTCTTGAGTTCTTTCCATGCTATTTGCTTCCCAGAAATTCTCAAATCAACAAAGTAAAAATAACAATGATATTTTTGGTACCAAATTCTTAGTATCTCAAAGAAGCCTTATAATGATTTATATGTAATGTAAATATAAAAAATTCCATCGATATATCTGGTGACGCAAGCTGTATTCATTTGTTTTGTCGTTAGAACTGGTTGATGGGAGAAAAAGAGACAAGAACTTTTGTAATAATGATGATTTCTAGAAAAATGTGTTCCTGGTTCAGAATTCTCAAATCTTTTGAGACTCCTTATGAACATTCTATTGCGTTTTATAATTATATTTATAGTTATAGTTATGATACTTCTCCCACTAAAATAATAAAGAAGAAAAAGTGAATATTATGAGTTCATTGGAAATGAAAAGGTTGAAAATAAATACCTACTTATACAAAAACAATTTATTTTTGAGAATACAAAGACAATGCCTCATCCATTTAAGTATAAAGATCGAACCTCCTTTCAAACATCATCGAACACTTCAGCGTAAGTCAACTCATTCACTATTCCTCTGAAAACATTGAAAACAATCCCTCTTATTGGTGCAACTATCAAACTCTCGAACTCAGTGACCACATCACTCCAGTTCTCATTGAGAAAGTGGTTCATTTCAACGACTGAAAAAAAAATCAATTTGGTTATATTGCCAAAACAATGCCAGTTTAACGCTCTAACATATAATACTTTTTAAAACGAATCAGACGAGATAACAGGGGGAATAAATTTATTTCGAAAAAATGCCCGGACACGTCGATTTTTGTTTCGAGGGAGACAACTTTTAAGGTCAAATTCACAACTATATCGCTTCAACCCATAAATTTTGAATAGGAAAGATAGGGTGAGTGATACCTCATTTGAAAGGTCTTTTCAGACTGAATTCAGCGTATTAATTTTTTTCTCATTTAATGCATTTGTTTTCGAGATATTCAATTTTGAATTTCGTACAGTACCAGTCATTCCGCTAACCATGCTATGTGAAATCATCAATTATTTGACTAATTCATTCTGTGGTTACGATGGTCAACATTAGACAACGAAATAATTATTATTGGTAATTACTTTCTTCAACAATTAAGGTGGTTGTCTCGTCTGTTTCGTTTTAAAAAGCCCACCCTGTATAATAGTAACATGCAGATCCGTGAGTTCAGATTATTTAAAATTAAAGGAAAGATTTGACTAGATAAAGAAACCTTCCATGTCCCTTTTAGAACTTACATGTATTCACATGCATAATTCATATACGACGTGTAAAATGTAACTTGGAGAAAATCACTCAATCCAAGTTGATTTTATTCCTAGAAACGTCGCAGTTTTATTGAAAAATCGTTAAATTAATCAGCTGTTCACTTCTTTTCCACCTATACAGGGTAATTATAAACGATTGTAAAATTGCCCATTGCATGAATTTTTCAGATAGCATTTAATATCGCTCTTTTCGAAAGTTCTCAAAATTATATGTTCATTTTCAATAAGAGAGGCTGTGTGAGCCACAAAAGAAAATCATTCTTTGATATTTCATTATTCAACCCCATACAGTGAATTAAGTCTACCTCCATTGGATACTTTTTTCTGAAACAAGGAGAAATACCTTACCTAATTTCTCATTCCCGTTGAATAAATTACTCAATTCGAATTTAGCACCACCGAATTTGGTTTTCAATTGAGGATGTTCCACTTCGATAGTTTCTTTTCCATTTTTCTTCACTGGATCAAAGTCGAATATATAGTGATAGTCGCCATCCACTAGAAAATACTGAAAATTGGTAACTTATTTGTTAATATCATCAACTTGAAAAATTGTCAAATGTTTGGAACAAGGCTGGTTCCTGTGGGGGCCCCTTCTTCCAGAACTTGACAAAACAAGCTCGATGAAATTTCGAGATTTTTCTTCTAGAAGAGTTGCTCTTTTAGAATATGCATCACATTTAGATCTACGATGACCCTCAAAAAATTCCCAAAAAGAAGCTATATTGAATATTTTTACGAATATCTTCAAATATGAAAAAGTTTTCAAGTATTTTTTTTTTCGAACATATAGCTATTATTACAATTATAAAGATTTAGTTAATTTCAAATATGTATAAAATTATGGCCCCTTTCCAAAAACCCTGGAACCGCCACTGGTTTGGAATATAATTTATATTTATTTAACTTCTGATGGATTCGTTGATGAGTTTTCCTTTTGATAAATCAACTTAAAATTCTATAATATTTGAAATGGCAATTGTGGTTGAAGAAGCATAATTTCAACTTCATGATAAAGGTGGGAACTTAAATTAAAAGTTTACTTCACAACCTTGAATCTGCATCTGCAGTCTAATTTTTTGGGTTAATAATCCGTTGTTTTTGACAAACAATTCATATTTTTTCGTGCAGCCTCTAGCGACAATAAATGATACTCACAAGTTTAAATTTTACACATGTCATTCGTATTAATCGTATTCTATCGAAAATAAGTATTACCGCTGATTCCCATCAAACACAAAAAAAATTTCAAGCAAGCAATGCTCAACCACTCGTTTAACGAGTGAAATAATAACATACATTATTTTTATAGCAAATAATGACTAAAGTTTCCTTCTCACATAAAAATTCACTTGATATATGTTTGTTCGGTAAACCTTATTGTTGATCGGCAAGAAATGGGTTTCATTTCTGTGAATAATACATACTGGGTGTCCCAACGAGAATTTTACCCCCTAGAACTCAGAAACGAAGAATTAGAATAAAACAGGTCAACTTCTGTTTTGAGTTTGTGGCATCAAACTCACGATGGAAATTCGTCCTCCTCAAAAGAAATGTTAACCTGTTTTTTTTAAATTCTGGGGGGTCAAATTTTCTTTGGAATACCCTGTATAAGGAAAATTAATGGCATGCAAAAATTTATTGAATTACGAGAAAGTAAGGCATGATTGATGAATACTGTTGCGTATTTGAAGAAAGCATTTCTCGATCATAGTAAAATTGCAATCATCTCAAATAATTCATTACTCACAGAATTCCAACCTTCCCTCTCCTTCACCTGAAATTGGTAGAACTAGAATCTTTCCATCTACTTTATAATGTCCTCGTACAGTCACTCTGTCCAGATATACATCCAAATAAAACTTTTTCGTAGTTGCATCATATCTGGAAGAATAAACAAATAATTTTTTCTTCATCCTGATTTTAAGTAAATCAATCTTTCTTACCGAACTGATTTCACTGTTGAATTCTGAATTCCTTCAACTATTACATTTAAAACGGTTAATTTTAATCCTGCCGTGTTGAGTTCAAGTGAAGAAATTTCCAGGGGATCTAAGTTTGGGATTTTATAATTCTTGTCACCTGTTGGAAATTCAATATTGATTGAAGAAGCACGGCTTGATTAAATAAACTCGAGTATCAACCAAAAATATTCAATATTCTTGATATTTAATATTTGAATACTTACCGTGTACAAACTGTTGCAACGCAGCATTTCCAGCATCTACTGCACATTTTGTGAACTCCTCAGAATTCTTCAGGGAACATTTTTTTACATATTTTGCTGAAAAAATTTTGTGGTATAAAAAATTTCTACACTTAATAACTTTTTTATGATGAAGTATGAGTAGTTACTTATATATGTATAATACTTATACTTTTTTGTCCATTTACTCTTATCTTCGCTCTGAATGCGAGGGTAAGAAATGGATTTTCAGAAATTTTTGGCACACAATATGGCTGGACTAGATCGCACAATTTAGTTTTGAGTTAGGTAGTGAAGATACCCAGTTTTAGTGAAGTTTGGTAAAGGTTTTCAATATTTTTCCTAAGATATACTCGCCACAAAAACAATCTCAATGATAACGACAGTATTCTCGACGAAGCCATTCCTCAAACAACAAAAGAATATACTGTAGTGTCTGAGAAAAGATAGAAATCATGTAAGCTGAAACCTTTGAGTATTCAACCCAGTATTGGGTTAATAATCAATGCTGTAACTCAAAAACTAAAGCTGTTATAGAAACTTCATTGCCATGTTCGAAAAATATACATTGGGAACGAACAATCAGAGAAAAATGAAAATTTTGTTCGTTTGTATCAATATCTTCAGCGATGAGTGATATCAAAAGCGAATGGACGATTGTTTTGTAGAATTATTCTCACTGTCACAAGGCATTGAACTAAAATTTGAAAATTTTCTATATTCATATTGCTGCATTTAAAATATCACTATATCTTTTTTCGACAAAAATCTGGGATAGATATTTCAAATTTTTGATGTTCTAGAAAAGATCACTATGGAAATGAGAAAGGTATAATCCTTATTGCTGAACTGGAAATACTTCAATACTCACGTAGTGATTTACATTCTACCAACACTATCACGAAAACTGAGCTTAGAGCAAAATTCAAAAACTTGAGCATCATTTCGTGAACAGGAGGTAATACATTTGAATAGAATCCGTCATATTCACAGATTATATATAAATTGGTCAGCCTTCATTCCCGATGTTCAATTAATGTCGTTTTGTTGCAGAAAAAGCCAGACTTCACTTTGTTTTTACAGATTCTCTCCTTGTCTATAAAGAGAACTATCTAATTATTGGAAATAAAAATAGAACGTTTCATCCGATGTGAACAAATTCCATTTATCTGATTGGAACATACAATATACAGGGTGAAAAATAATATGACACCAGAAAAGTTTCATTTACAATTTTTCTCCTATTTGTGACAGAGATTTTTCTGTTTTCAGTAATTCAGCTTATTCTTCATTTCTCTGAATATATGGTCATGTGGATGAGGATTTTTCTAGGAAAGTTTTCTATTTATTTGAAAGGGTAGACACCTATCGCTTCTCTCCATTGATTTCTATGAGCAAACCTGTTATTTCCATCATTCGGATACTATTTACCAACTTCTATTTTATACGGAAAAAATGGTCAATCGTATTTATAAACATCAAAGTGAGACATAAAATCTAAAAAAGCTAAATTGGTCATCTTGGAAACTTCCTACATAGTTTTCAATAATTAACTATTGGACGACTAAGGAGGTTGTATTTCATAATTTAATGATGCTCTCTCGAAAAAATTACGGTTTTTTTCACTTCATTATTGTAATATTATGAATAATTGGTGCAATTTTCCGATATGATCATTCAGATTCGTCAACAATTATAATCTGTCATTTCCCAGACGGAACATTTTCAAATTCAATCAATAATTTCGGAAATGATAGCTTTTAACCATTCATTCTTTCTGTACACCTTTAACATTTACCGTTAAAAATTTTTTTCTGCACTGTAATTGACGTCGAATTCTTTTATTTCCAAATTCCTAGGAAAATCCCTTTGTAATGAAGAACACATTAAAACAGTGGCGGTTCCAAGGAAGGAGGAGCATTATATTCGGAATTCTGTAAGGTGTTTGTTGATATAAAATAAACAGATATATATTTTTAATTTCAATATATACTACAAGTTTGCAAAAAAACTATTTGAACTCAATTTCATTTGAAGAGAGAAATGAAATCATTTTTCGATAATCTAAAAATATTTTTCCCAAGGTGGAGCTGCCCTTGCATTCAAAAAGACTATTCACCGCATATGAACAAGTACGGTGGTATTAAATTTGTGATATATGTGTTGGACCTATCCTACCAATCCAAATACCTGGAAATTGTTACAAGAATTCGCTTAAATAATCAAGGTAGACTGTTTTATATTCTACTTCCTATATTTGCTGAGCCTTCGACAAAAAAATAATTATTTCTCCAGATACAGTCTACATTACATGCGAAAAAATTGAGAAAGGTTTGACCTTCATCTACACCACCCAAACCCTGATCGAATAAGTGCGTGAGCCATCCATCCTATATAAAAAATACTAGCCAAGTTTTTGATAAACACCTGAAGTTTAGTTTCGATGATAAAATAAAATGTCTCAATCAAATCAATCTGCTCTACATATCTCTGAGACAAATAGTCGTTACCGAATAAAGAGGTAATTCTAATCAAATCAAACTAATAACACCTATTACGGAATGAATTATGACTAAGATTTTAGCTCGTGATTGAACGCGATAAATTCCTCAGCATCTGTTATTTTCTGCACGTTTTAGCAGGGAACCATAAAATGGATAGATATTCGGAGGTTCATTAATAATTTTGCAATATTAGTAGAGGTAAACGAAAATGTTTGTGTCATCCTTTATATTGATCCAGAATGATCACTAGACAATCAAATTTTTGTTATGTTCGGTTGAGCAAACTCTCAAATAAAATCCAATATCTTATAATATCTGCTTTTCCTTATTATATTGCAGTTCATTTAGTTAATTTTTGTTACACTCCCCTTGTTTCAAATCATTCTTTTTCTCGTCATAGAACTTTATTACTCTTGATATTAGGAAATGTAGATAAAAACACTATTAAAAACATTATTAGAGACAGTAAAGAGTGTATAACTGAATCTGTTATGAAATAACGCTTAATTAGTGTCAATATTCTAAAGTATAATGAGAAAGAGTTATAGATTTGACATTATATTTTCTAACGTCTCAAATCATTCGAAGTACAATGTATCTCAAATTGCTCGACATTGGCTGTTTCTGGTACTTCTAGACTAGATAGGTAAAAACTTTGAAAGGAGTCCTGGTCTCAATTTTCGTGAAAATCTCATTATTGGAAACCGCTTCACGATATCTCAACGAGTGTTTCAGCTTTCTGTATTGTAAGTGAGTCAATTTTGTCTGTGTACATACTAAACATGTTTTTACTAACTGTTCGATACTTCCAAATTGTGTTGATTATTTCGATTAATTTATTTGAAGAAAATCATCCTCTACAACTGAGTGGTATATCTGAAGTTTGGATAAATGTGCAAGAAATGATAATTCAATAAGAATTTTAACGACACATTAGCTCTGTTATAGTGAACCCAAAAGTTCAATTACACATCGAGTAACTTTTGGAAGCTGTGCTGTGAAATTGGGCACGATCTTGATCTTGCTCTCATCCATTTAAAGAACCACGATATTTTCTCCCATAAATATCGTCTCCTCATTTCCACTATGAATTTTTAGGAGAGTTTTATGCAAATGATCTCGGAGAAATTGAAGAGTTATATGAATGAATACATGTTTTATTTCCGGATGCTATGGAAAAGATTGGAATAAATAATGATACTTCCTCTGTTTTATGTTACATTGACGAAAACGATTTGAATATTTGATGTTTGGGACTTGAGCACACATCCTTCTATTTTTGTTTTGGTGATCAGGAATTAGGACATGAGTCATTTCCTACTGGGTGGCACAGATATTATCCATTCCGTCTGCTTGTCAATGTCAATGTCAATTTGTCAAATTTTCGGCTCGACGTGAGGGTTCTGCTGCTCTGATGAGTACAAAGAAGTCCGAAATCATGGTTTGCAATTATAACTTATTTTTCGTTTCGTTGTACACTTATATTCAGTATTTAGCTAGTTTGATTCAGATACAATATAATTTTCATATCGACGGGTACGTATATCTGTATCCTTTTTTATTGCTTATTTATTATGAATTGAATGGACAGAGGTTTTATACAGAATATTCGGATCATTAGAAATGTAAAGGTATTTTTATTTTATAGTGAGAAACTCCGGCTTCTTTTGAATAATTCATGCAGTGTACAATATGTTTTTCAATCAATCCTTTCAGACTAATGAAGGCTAAAACGATAAGTACATGTCATAGTCGAATAATTCATACCAAACATCTGGCAATCAATTATAAAAATTGTTCAAAATATAAAGTTGTTGATTGTCTCGAGAACTGTTGAACAATTATTTCGTAGCTATCATTATGTCCAAGAGGATTAATCGATTTAATGTTTTAATTGCATTTCGATTTGTAAACTTTTGAATAATTTTAAACCTATGAATGTTTATCCTAATACATTTAAAGTTAATATTCAATTTCTAATTGAACTTTTTCGTGAGGATAATTGAAGTACTAGAAAGTTATAAGTAATCATAGATAAACTTCGGAATTAAATTGTAGGTTTGCTATTTACACAAGGTTGGTGATTTGATAACCTTTATATCTTGATTCAAAATATAAGGAATTCGATATTACGATAATATATTGAATATAAACCTTATATATCGGTCATTTATATTGAATATAAACCTTATACAGTCCCTGGCCAGTTTATTAGACGCACTGAGGATTTTTTTTATATTTACTGGTATTGCCCGAGGAAAAAGCAGAATATTTGAATTTCATTTCCACAGAATGTCAGTTTTATCTACGACTCTCATTGAATTGTTCTATTTGACATTAATTTTTGATGTTGTAGTATTAGTACTTAAGTATGAATAAGTACTATGTCTTCCAGTGGACGTCTTGTATTCTACAGGTTCGGACGTTATTTCGATAATCCACATATGAAATCATTATCTTCGAATGCAGCAAACCGA
Organism: Coccinella septempunctata; assembly: GCF_907165205.1. Lineage (NCBI taxonomy): Eukaryota > Metazoa > Arthropoda > Insecta > Coleoptera > Coccinellidae > Coccinella > Coccinella septempunctata. Next base: position 25,036,638 of record NC_058194.1, read on the forward strand.
AAAATTCTGCATTGATAGTATGAAACTCTCATAGCTACACAGGGTGGCTCAGCAAAATATTAGAATTTCATATTTAATCATCAATAAATCAATATTTTTTGTTGAATATGATATATTATATATGAAAACCATTTGCAGATGAAGTATATGTAACATATACATTCAATTTAATAATTCAATATTGAGATTTTGCATCGAATCAATGCGTCTAATAATATGGCCAGGGACTGTATATCGGTCATGTAATTCTACTTCGAAAAAGTATATAACCTCTCTATTATCATTAAGTATACTCAATAATTCTCAATACAAGAGAAGCTACCCTTATTTTTCAATTCAATATCAGACTCCAGGGAAAATGGAATATAACTAACTAATCAACACTTTACAAATCTGAGAACGAAATTTGAAAGAGCTATAATTCATATACATCGAAAGAAATTCAGATCTATCTCGTAAAATAAAATTATAAGAAAAAAGAGTCATCCGTAGATAAAATTCATATCAGGTTGAAACACTAGAATATTCATAAATGTATGTCAACTCTGAACCAGTCTTATGTATTGAACGCCTGATCGAAGAGATATAGACAGCTCGCCACACAAAATTTAGTATGGTGTGTGAATAAATGTCGATAAAAATTGTGTTGACTACGTGAAATTATTAACAAGAGCTTAATCTGATATTTCGAAGATTATAAGGCAACAAATTTTTTTGCTTTTGCATGGACGATGGAATAATTTTTTGTGATTATTATTCAAAACTAACTGATAGTTGATTGATATTTTCAAATAGCAGCAATAGGTACTCAAATTTAATAGTACACCCACCAATGAAAATACAGAATAGAATCAAAAGAGATAATTACTATATGTACATGAGTTCATTTGAAGTTTCCTTATACCTTGGCCTGAAATATGCTGTAGGTATATGAGAAAAAATCAAGCAGATGAATTCATCCTTCCTAAGATAAATATAGCTTTATATTCCTTTGATGAAGATCTTTACAATTTTCAACATCAAACAATAATAATAGCATGCGCAAGTATATAAGATGCAGTTTCAGCAGAGGTTAGCGTAAACATACAATTTTGCGTATGATACAAGATCTTGAGGAAAATCCTCAGTGAAAAACCCTTTCTCCCCGTGAGTGTAGTGGATTGTGAGAGAGACTGTTCACAAAATAAGCTGAAATATTTCATATTGAAGGGCATCTCGTACTGCAAAATTTGATCCTTTTCTCCATGAAAAAAAATCCAGGGATTCTTCTCCAGAAAATTTCATCTGAAATAAAAAAAAGAAAGGAGAAAAATGTGAGGTAATAAAATTAAGTAATATATGTCACATTGACCTGCAATTCACAGCACAAATAAAAAAAGATTCGGAAAATGCATGAATAGCCCTAAAACCAGTCTGAAATTTATAGATGGGTTAATGATCAACTGGATGATTTATGGATTCTTCTGGTTCCCCGCATTCACAACTATGACTCCTAACTGAATTCCATAGGAAAAGCATACTATTGCAACGTCCGTGACCTGTTCCAGAATACACCGTATTTTCCTGGGAGGATTTTGATCTTCCCAGTTCCTGGTTACAACCAGGACTTCTATTCAAGAGATGACTAACTAAACCTTGGTTGAAAATAGTGCCCGTATTCGATTTCAGTCTGCCAAATGTCATTTTCCCTCACATTCGAATGAAGGACCATAAAGGTTTACGCGACTTCACTCTGGGAATCATATTTTGTGGAAAATATCGACTTCCTAAGGTAAGAAAGTCAATTTACAAGAGTTGAAAAAAAAACAATGAAAATCAATAACTCAATTTAAATTATGAAGACATCGTAAAATCCTAGGAAATGGCATAAAATAATCTATGTACCTGTGATGAAAATAGTGGAATTTTCCACCGATGTTAATGCAAATTCTCATAATAAATAACCCAAGAATAATGATATTGATATGGCCTAATGAAACGTGCTTGAGAGAACTATAATAAAATTATTGAGCATTTCCAGATATTCAAGGGGGATTTAAAAGTTGAACAATTTAAATTCGCAAATTTTTGACAAGATAGTAAGGTCAATTGGAGTGATAACTACCCATGGTATCTGTTATCGCTTTAGGTACTTATGTTATGATTGGATGGCATTGGTTGGAAAATGACCATTCTCATTGGACTTAGAGTTAAGCTAAAAATTTTCAATTTAAGTCAAGTTCATAGAATGTGTATGATTCATGTCACAAACATATCGAATGGTGAAAATATATTTGAATTTTTCTTTGAACTTCAAGGAATACGTCGTATTGTTGATAATTCGTTCATTAAGTACAAAAAGTTATCTGAAGTTAATTGCCACTGCTACTATAATATGCCACAAAATGGTAGCACATATGGGTTTTTTTGATAATCGTTTTCAATCAACTCATTTTTTTGACTTAGCATGTACATATTTTTCAAATGAACGCTTTAAACTTAAATAGTAACATTATTTGATGTTCATACAAAAAATCATTTATTAGATCATTTAGAAGATCATTTATTGGAGTGATACAAAACTCTATAAATATAAGTATAAATTATATCTTAACATTTTCTTCTCAACATATAATCTCTCAAACATCTCATAATTATAATGTGAAAGGTCAATGATTAAAACTATAAAACTTAATAATTGAGAATACTGAATATTGAATAGAATCCTATGAATAATAGTGGAACTCATGAACTAAAACTAATAGGAAATTAAACAAGGAATAAGTACAATGAAAAACGATATCAATACTGATGAAGAACGTAGTAAGTCTTGGATTTGATTTCAGATAATCCGAATGAAAACTACTGATACATATCAATCCATGAATAATTTTTTCTATAAAACAGAAAGTAGAATAAAGACTTATCCTTCATGGACTTTTGCGGTTAACCTAATACTTATATTCTATTTCATATCACATTTTTATCACACTTCCTATTGATTTTCCGCTTCGAAGGCAGGATTCGTCACGCCCTCTTTTTCTACGGCTTCGTTTTGACGTTTTGCATCCAGAATTGGAGAGCCTATTTGAACCTTCGTGGAGGCTGCATTGAGTATCACATCTTTCAGTACTGATTCGTCGGGAGAAACAGCATTCTCAGCGTCTTTATTCTCCGGTTGGAGGGATTGTTTGGACGCCAAATCTTTGCGATTTTGCGCGTACATCCATCTAAAATATTTCAAAAAACAATTGGAACTATGTATAACTATGTAAAAAATATAGTTTTCCAAATGTGAATGTGAACTAAAATTGCTCACCCCAGAACGAAAGCTGAGAATTAGAAAGAAATATGCCTTAAATATAGCTAATGAATGGAAACTACGGCGACGTAGCCGATGCCAGCTAACAGGGGGGTACCAACTTTCATAAATTTGAGGTCGACGAACATAAATAACCATTTCCCAATTTATAATACTCTCGATTCGTTTCTCTCCACATTTATAGTGAATACTGAAATTATAATTTTACTCACCCGAAAATAATGACAGCTGGTATTGTGAGAATGCCACCCAATATGAAAAATAGTCCTGGCATTATGTTGAGGGTTGCAGCGTAAGTGCCACTGTACATAGGGCCATATATGAGAGGCATGAGGGCCTCACAGGCTCCAAAGAGTGAGTTAACTTTACCTGTGGGAAAGTTGAAATGTTATGTCATACTATACAAGATGTCGCTCATCTGATGTTCATTCATCTGATAAGGTAACCATCATCGCTTCTTAGAAAATGTTCATGCTCACCCAATTCTTCTGAAGATACAAGTTTTGAAGCAATTGACCGCATCGCAATGAATGAAGTTCCGTTCAATATTTCCACTATAGCTCCTATTAAGAAAAAAAATTATTCATCATTCTTGCATACGAGGATATACTGAAAAATCCTTAGCCTACTATAGAACCAAACAAAATTTCGATATCAAAATATTTTATTACTCAACATATTCTCCTCTTAATTGGATAAATTTATAACAGCGAGCCTGCTACGTCTCTAGACCTTTCAAAAAAAATGTTTGTTCTTGCTCTGCAAACCAGACTTCCACAGCTTTTATTACCTTCCCGTTAGAAGAAAATTTACGACCTTTTAAACTTTTTTTCAGTTGAGGAAAGACTGAAAGAGATGATAGTCGAATGGTGCCAAATCTGGTGAATAAGGGGGGTGTTCTAGTAATTCAAACCCTAAATCACGAATTTTTTTACATGGCAACATGAGATTTGTGTGCAGGGACGTTGTCCTGCAAAAACAAAACACCTTTGGATAGCTTTCCGCGTCTTTTCTTTTTAATTTTTTCCCGTAGAGTGGTCAGTAATGTCGAATAGTATTCTCCGGTTATTGTTCTACCCTTATCCAAAAAATCAATCATGAATTGGCGAATCCAAAAATCTAGACGACCTCTGCCGACTGAATTACGAAACTACTTTGTCAGTACTGCAAAGTCAAAACAAGTTTTGTTCCTCATGTTTTTTCTTATCTCACGTTGTCCAACAAAGTATTATAATTATTATTTGGAGAAGTTATATTGGGATTATTGTCTGGGTTTCTGAATAGAAATATTGATACCGAAAAAATATTGGAAAAGGTATTTATACCTGTGCTTTAAACTGGCAGGAGTTAAGTTAAACGATTTTTCTTTGCTAGAGTTTTCTGCTAAATTCAATTGACGATTTAGAAAAACAATTTCATAATTTTCATACTTCCAAATGAATGCTTTTTCCTATCTGTAAAACTTATTTCATGAGCTGAATCATATTTATGTCTCTTGAGATTTCAGTATGAGGAATGCCTCTATATCATAACATGGAATTGAAATACTTTAAATAGAAACTTCACAAACTCAGTATATGCTACCTCAACATTATTAGCTAGGTTTAATTCAAGAAAGAATCTGTGAAATAATAGGATTTTGTGTCTAGGTACAGTGGATCACCAATATCATCGCTCGATTTTATTCCACAATTCATCCCTTTCAAATGAAGTAGGTATTTCCAAAGAATGTTGATCTTTCTAAAAAAAGTTTTCGAAACTAAATCAATCAAATTCACTTCCGATATTTCCGATAAATATCTTGATTTACTATAAAAACTCTATTAGGCCGTACAAATCTCGAAAAGAGTACTGACAAACGTCAAAGTTTGTTTTCATTTCGCAGCGCCCTCAACGGTAATTGGATTCGCGAATACTCCATGGCATCGCCATTCCATCGATTGTTGCTTTGTTTCTGGATCGTAGAAATGTAACCAAGTCTCATCCATAGTAACAATTGGGTTTAAGAAGTCTACATCGTTTTCAAATCGAGCACAGATCGAACGCGATGCTTCTACCCTTGCACGCTTTTGGTCAACATTCAAACATTTGGGGATCCATTTTGCATGCAGAAATTTTTCTCATGTCCAAATTGACGTGAACTATATGATAAAATATTCAGTGCTTCAGATATCCGTTTTAGCCCAATTCGATGGTCTGATAAAATCATGTCAACAACTGCATCGATAATATGAATTTTATCATTCATATAGGTATATTCACACCATTCATTGTTTTAAAATGTGTCTGATGCCTTATGGAAGAATATTGACAATAGGCTAAGGTAACTGCATAGAAAATATTACAAAATGATATTCTGTGGGCATACGTATTCTTCAAAAATATCTAGCATTCGAGCGAAAGTTAGCTGACATATTTGGAATTTATAATTTTGGCCCATTAATCACAACCCTTCAGTTATCCTAAAAAAATTCGAATAATTCTCAATCTACTCACCTAAATAAAACACGAATGAAGTTTTCGCGAATCCGTATACAAAACTCGATAATATTTTGCTTATAGATGAATAAATTCCTACGATAGCATCATCGATTTTCATCATATGGCTGAAAACTCCAACTGAAATCGAAGTTCCTGAAAAATATACCAAATTATTTAATTTTCAATTGTTTTCACTATTGGGAATTAACTCACCGATCAAATTCGTTACCATGGAATACGTCGAAAAAATACTGTAGTCTACTTCATCCCAATTAAAACGATACCTGGTGAACAAGTAAGTCACAGCCATTTCACCTGAAAATAAATCGTATGGTGGTTTATACAAATTTTAGAAAATCTTTTCAGCAAATAATCGGTATAAGTGAAATGTGTTGAATTTTCCTTAGATTCTTTTCGACTATGGAAATATTCATCTTAGATCCAATTTTTTCTAGTTATCAGAGGATTTATTCAATAATTAAGGGTAAATTGGAAACGACAACCAGCTTCAATAATTGTCAACGATATATATTTTATTTGAATGTCGGTTCGTCTTATAATATAATCTGAAGAAAAATCCTTCAATCGAACATTTCACGCGACTGCACTTGAAATGAATTTTATATAAATTGCATAACAATTTTAATAGTCCATTGATCACGCAGGAATAATTGGGTTTATTTCATCCATAGATAATTAGTTCTTCGTCTTGGTAAATTGAATGTATTCAAGGTTGATGAGTTGTATTTCTGCTTCGAATGTCTGCCAGTGAAATTACTGATGAAAAATGATATAGATATAATAATAATCCATTTTCCTTCTCAAGATATCAATTGATTTTCATTTTCTTGAGAAATAAATTCGAGAAGGAGAAATTTTCCCATCCTTAAATACTGGACTGAAACAATTCTGAGAAGTTCGTGGTGAAAAAAGTTTTAGCTTTTGAAATATCCTCCCATTAATGAAGAAAGCACATGAAATTGTATTTGTTATCGCTGCTAAGAAGTATTAATTCTTTCGTACATCGATGAGTAATTATTGAAACTGATCATTAATATTCAATCCATTAATCGGATGCACTATGATGGTTCCTGGAAGTTAGTCATGAACTTCGCTCGAATTTCAAACTGTATATTTATGAGGAACTTGAGTGAACAACATTTCCAAATGTTCAACCTAGTGAAATGTCTTTTCTTTCAACAATTGATTGTATTACATTCATTATTTGATAACAAGATTTCCCTGCAAAAGATGTCTAAAATGAATAATAATTTTCGGTGTATGTACTCCATATTATCCAATTTCATTTAAGGAAACGAAGAATGGAAATTCAGAAGTTTATACGATACACACACGGTCAAGGTTACATACAACAATTCGATACATTTTGTCAATGTCAAATTCCGTCGCAGGCCAGAAAAATAAATGATGGGCACCTCACATCCGGATGAATTACCGTGATTATGTTAATTGGATGCAATCAACCAGAAGCCAAACAAGTACTAAATTGCCCTAATGAAAGAGCCAAACTATCTGGGAAGTGGGAAAATAATAGGATTTCACTGAAATCCTGATCATTCAACACACCATGGACAGATTAAAACAGTATTTTCTGTACGTGTGTAAGAACATGCATTTTGGGAAGTACCTTATAGAATTTTTTTTTTAATGTACAGGATGGGCAGAATTCGTTGTCTACTGAGGGGATCTCCTGAACCTTAGCAGCTAGAAGAAACAGGATGACACATTTTCTAGCTCTTTTTTCCTGACTAATCAAAATCTGGAAACAGAGCCGGCCTCTCATTTCTAGATTTTGATTTATAAACAAAAATTGATATTTTGACGATTTCGAAAAGTTCTCATAACTTTTTTGTCTTTGAAGTTACAGATCTGAAACTTGAAGATCCTAAGGCACTTTTATACGTAGAATCTACTTACAAGAGATTTTATTCCAATTCAATAATAACAAATTCAATGAAAGTTTGCATTTAAAAACGAAAGTTCGCCTAATGATCCGAAATGAAAAAGTATTTTGAGCTCGTCAGCGGATTCTACGTAAAAAAGTGCCTAAGAAGGTTCAAGTTTCAGATCTGTAACTGCAAAAACAAAGAAGTTATGAGAACTTTTCGAAATTGTCAAAATCCCAATTTTTGTTAATAACTCAAGAACGAAGAATCGTAGGAGGCTACGGTTTTCACCATTCTTTGTTTCTCTGAAAATGAGCTCGAAAATGTTTCGTCCGTTTTCTTCTAGATACTAGTTCTCGAGATCCCCTCAGTAGACAACGAATTTTGCCCACCCTGTAAAATGCGAGTCTCTAACTTGATATAAATTCAGTGCATCAAAGCCATTTTTTGTTGTTGTAAATATGATCGGAGAGGTCGATTAATATTTTAAATTTTGCTTTTTCTGATATAAGATAATGTTATACAGCGAGTCCCAAATTTGAGAAATGAAGTCATCGAAATTTTTCTTGAATGGCAATCCTATTCTTATGAATATTCTTGAGGGATATATCAAGTTACACATACGTAAAAAATATCAAATTTTTATTCCTTTTCGTTTAAAAGATATTCATCAAACATCAACTAACTCGAAATAGAAGAAATCTGATTTGACTCAATGAAATAATTCAGGCAGCTTAAAAATGAAGGGTCGAGAGGTATTTGTCCATCATTTTTGTCAAACAATAGAGCTGATGAAATAAATGAGGAGAGGATTATCGTATTGGACGAAGATTATTGAGGATATTCATTAGTGTGTCGATTCATTCACACCTTACTTCGTATTGGTACATAAGCCATACAAAGTGACTGGTCTCAGTTTATAAATAAAAAAACTCGCGAAATAATTTCGTTTCAGGTCATCAACTCACCATGCATTGGTCCAATCACAACCATGACAACCAACATGAGAAGAATAACCTTCTTCCTCCTTTTATTTTCTCCCCTTTTGAATGCCACCTGGAAAGTATAATAGATATGTTTCACATCGAAGAAATCCCTCAAGAAAGCAAAGGGTTTGTCATCCAGAACTGGAGTGTTGACTTTCTCCTTTTCCTTTATTGTGGTGATACCATAATACAACGCTATGATATACATGACGGCTGAAGAGGAGAACACTCCATAAAATCCAATTTTTTTATACATCACACCACTTAGAGCCAGTCCAATAGGTATACCGAGGGAACAAATAACATTCACTATTCCTATCCTTAACGTACGTTTTTCAACCGTTGTCACATCTCCCATAAAACTGAATACACCCATGAACATGGTAAACCAACCTCCTGTTAGGGCAGGAAAGAGCCCTTCAACGATACCGCAAACTTCCATGGGAAGTTCATAAAAGAAATAAGAACACAAAAGTAGTCCTATGACAGTGGAGAATTCCCCAACTATAGGCAGAAGCATACACGGTTTTCTCCTACCCCATCTGTCACTCCAAGACCCAATGAACATGATCAGAAAGGCTGGAAGGGCACTTTGAAGCATTGTCTTCCACACAGACATCGAAGCAACCAGTTCCTGAACCGCTTTCTCTTCTTTCGTGTAGTTTGCTGTGTCCCTAGCGCTAAGGGCGTCACAGACGTAGGTTGGGTAGTTCAAATTCACCCTGCAAGCCTTTTCCAGGCTCAAGTTTTGCGTAGCCAAACTGGCGAAAACGCTTGGAATTATGTAGAGGGCTAACATTGGTTCCACAGTTATGTTATCTGTTATCAGTCGGTATTTTTTCTTCCATTTTGTTGTTATTGTTTCTGCTTTTTGTTTATCAGTTTTCGTGTCATTTTCAATTTTTTTAACTTTTTCCTTTGATTCCATGTTTTCATTTCCTTCCTTCGACTCGGCCATTATTGCCATGTTGATGTATTCGAGTGGCTGTAACAAGAAATAATTTCTTTGAATTATTATGAGATTCAGAATACGAGTAGGTATAATAAAAACATCGAACAGTGCGTAAATAGTATTATTACACTCTTAAGAGCGATTGTGCATTGAGAATATACTATAATATTAATTCTTCATAATATCCTCGTAAAATAAGATAGGAAATTTGCACAAATCCTTCATCAAACCTATCGTTGTAATTGTTCGTTGAAAATTCTCGCATAGGAAAGAAGTTATTATAGACTCACTAAATGATAGTTTAGGATTGAAGTAATGAATGTATTCTCCTCTGTGAAGGATAGCACTGAAATAACAAATGAATGATTACCTGAAAATACTGTGACATATTTTTCAAAGATAATGAAAGGTACCTTGACATTTTCCAAGTATTCTGGAGAACTATGAACTATTTGGAAATGCCATCAATATCAATGCAGTTTATAATGTATAATGCATGAGATATATTGAAATGTATTCCGATGCGATAAGTGTTTTGGTACAATATTTACAAATAACAACTTAAAATATATTGATTTCATCTACAGCAAAATAATAGTTCCTTACAGATCCTGAAAAAATTCATTAGGTACTCAACTATCAATGATGCTGCTCAATATCGGTAGGTAAGATCAAACTCACCCCTAGAATTTTTTTTATAGCAGCTTTTGAATAATCTCATATGCTCATTTGCACCATTGGATCATTGTATAAAGACCACTTGGTCACAAGGAAAAAATAAAAATCTATTGAAATGTCCATAGATTATGTGTCTAGAAAAACAGATAAAAAAAAACCGAAAAATCATTTGGTATTATATAAAGTATATTGAAGAAGGAAATAAGCATGATGAATACAAATATTACTTAATAAAATAATCTGCATGAATTGAATTTTTTCTTGTTGAATCGATGTTATAATTTCTTATAAGAATTACGCAGACCTTCGCGCGTTGTTAGAATTTTCAGTCAAAGGAAAAGTAAAGCCAAAAAAAATTATTTTTGCATCGTCAATGTGAATATTTTCTCTACGGTCCTGTTGATCGAAAGCAAAGTATCCACTTTAATGAGGTTAATAATAATAGCAGATATAATAAGTAGGAACAAAACCAAATAAGGCAGAATGAACCAATGAATATTTATTTTCACCATAGTAAGGTAATCGAACACCGGTAAAAAGCTGTAGTAATAATATTATCGCAGGTCAGGCGTATGCTATCGGTAATTGACCATGACTATTCGATAGCTTACCGATAAAAAAATCTTTGAAACCTGTGAAGAATTCAACGGAATCGCGATTCTGATAGATAAATAATAACGAAATGAGATTACGTAACACCCGGTAATTATAGTGAGCATGAAGCGAATTTGAACAGAACAATTCGTGTTGTTATCATCGAGCTAAAACTGGCGAGACCGGCCAGAAAGAAGCAAACAAAAGCTTTTATTCTATAATGGCGATTGTGCAGAATATACAGTGTATCAGACCCATCAATTCTAGACAGAAAAAAAAGTAATTTAAGTCAACCAGTTTCATATGCAAATTCGAACGCACAGTTATGTTCTTCTACTCGAAAATGATATTCACCTACTCACACTCGGTGACATAACACTTTTCCACCAACAATAAAAGTTTCTTCAACTTGATTACTTATCAGAGTGTGCCGTGTGGCAGCTTTATATAAAAAACAAAACGATAACATTTGCAAAAAATTTATAATATTGTAACCCGGAAAGGAATTAGAAATGTGTTTGGCGAACGCAACTCAGTACACTCCTGTACACGTCTAGTCATCGGTAAACATCGCAAACCAGAAGTCATAACTAATATAACCTGAAGCTATCAACAAAAGATGTAGTGTATTGAGTAGAAAATCAAGCTTAATATACAAAAGGGAAAAAAGATTTTACTTCGGAAGACAATACTGAGAACATCTATCAACCGGGGAGTTGATTGAAAAGAAACAGAGAGAATATCTTGGTATTACCCTAGACAAAGGAAAACCCATATTAAGGGCATTGATAAAACCAAGACAGAGATCAAAAGACTTCACCTTCTAATAGGTAGAAGGAGCCACATATAGCCACATAAAATAATAAAAGCCATTGCAAATCTTCCCAGCAAAACCATTTAAAAAAAACCCAGACTACAGAAAACGAGCTTTTATGTTTGTGTCTTTTATTGGGGGATATTATCAGTACTATATACACCTGCTACACTGCTTCTATCGGTATCTTTTATCTCAAGAGACCTGTTTTCATACCTCTCAACAGCAAACCCAACAGCACAACTTGATTTACCTCCTAATGCTGATGTTTTCTGCACCATTGACATAAACGGCAGTATGCTTCAGTCGCTAACGCAATGAAAAACATTTTGTTCTAGCAAAAATATAATGAAAGTCGATTCGTTGACACGTTACCGCAGCTTGCTTTGAACATAGTCATTCTATAACCCAAAAATCAAGTTAAAGTAACTATTCCTTCCTGGACTTACAGAGTTCACTGGGTATATGATGTCGATGTACAATAAATCCGAAAGAGACATTTAGTAATTACATAATATATCATGTGTATGTAAATATTTAAATGATAATATCAGCTGTAGTTAAGCTCTAAAAACGACCTCTGAAAACTAAACATTGCAAATTGAAAATGAACATATGGTTTTACCCGTTATAGTCTTCTAGTCGAAAAACTCAAAACAAATCCGAGAAAGTTCTACTTCTGTTGACCAAGCCAAAGATATCAAGATGGGATAAGCCAGTGTAAACTGGGTAAGTTGGTCGGATTGCAGATATTAATAAGACAAACAAGAAAACGAATGTCAACTAGCCGAGATAAATTGCTCGAGATGATTAAACTGAAGAAGAGTGGAGTCTTCCGCAAATATAGAGCCGTAGAAAAGAAATTTCACGAGAGTACCCGTTTTTTTTTCTTATTATCACATTTGCTCCAGTTATCAAGTTACTTTTGGTCCACTTTGAGATGAGTGTGTCTGTAAACTGGAAGAGAACGAGAATACGAAAAGATTTCTAATATACAGGGTGGGGTGCCAAACATTTAGCTCTCTAGAAAATGGAGAAATTAATTGGAGATCGAATTGCAAGACTGGGTGACAATAACAATTTTTTATCGAAATGCATAGAAATTGTCACACTCTGATGATTCTTTGTCGAAACAAATAGTGTGGGACTTTCATATGATTTTTTTTAGCAGTCCATGCTTTGATACAGCTACCCTAAGATGGTACCTGAAACGCAATTTTTAATTTTTTTTCGCGGAAACCACAAAACTGGCAAGAGAAACAGAATTCAGCAGACAATCTATACGGTAGCGAAACTGAAATGAAAAATTTTTTTTTGACAATGAATGACCCCTAAAATTGTTTCGCAACTATTCATTTACACCCTGCATAAGATTTCTGATAAAGGATTTTTTATAAAATTGTGAAAAAATAAAGAGAAAGAAATTGAGTGAAAATGTTTTGAACATTTTCGAAAAGGCTATTTTATGATCATTGTTGCCTACAAAAGTGTGAAGAATATGCTCAATATTCGAAAAGAGAATCTGTACTTGACCAAAAAGTGATAAACAATTAAATTATATGTTTTCTCCGCGATATAATGACAGAAGTTCAACATTACGTGTGTACTGATCAGAATGATTTTACGACAATTTTGTTCTAGGAATAATTATCTATAACGTGTTCAAGGTCCATATAAAAAAAACACCTATTCTACCAAAGCCATGAGGTACTTAGGAGAGTGGTATATAGAAATATAGATTCGTTGGTTTCTTGGTTCAAAAACTCACCGAAAATTCAAACCTATTCTATTTTTCGATATTCATCAACAAATGGAATACATAGATAATTGTATTTTTCACGCATAAATTCAGATAATCATAATATCTACATAGCTCAATTTCAACAAACTCTTTTATTGTATAATTTTAGTGAAATGAACATTATGTACTTAACATATACTAATATTTGAGGGTCTTTTCAAAATTCCTTGAATCCACACACAGACATTCATGTAGTGAACAATAATTTTGAAGAAAGTGACAAGATTGGTTATTTTCACTCAATTTTTGTCTGAATTAGCCTACTAGAAGTTTGCAAGCAAACAGTCTTGTGTCCAGAGAAAAAAATCACAATTGCTAAATTTCATTTGTTCATCTTTCAAACAGCAAATACACATATTGTGATAAAATACATACGATGAGTGACCCCAACTAAAATCCAGGATATCATGTTCAACTTGACGTTAAGTTCAAACTTTTCTTTTTCGCAATGGTTAAACATTCATTTATTTCAATTGTTGTGAAAGAAACACAAATATTAACCTTTGCTGTCTGGGAATTATTGAACTCTCCTTGTATTCGCACACACCAAGTCGAATTTAATATTCCCAATAAAAAGAAACGTGCCCAAAACCCATTCGAATCAAATAAATCATATCTTTTCCGGAATTGTTTTAGTTTTATTGTCATAAGAATCATGAGCATAACCGATACAATACGTATAATGACTTTGATAAATCAGAGTAAGGAGAAAACGAGAAATATACAAGGATGCTGATTTTTATCTCAATAGGATTAAAAAGTAACCTCAGATGCCTCTTGATCTCCATACAAAAAATTCATCTTGTTGAATTAAGGATGTATCTCGAACTTCATGTGTTAAATGAAGTAACATTTTTCGGTGAATGCTGCTTTTTCAATTCAAAATTATTGTTTTAAAAATTCATAGCGAAAAAGATGATGTAGTTACTCATGACACTCTTTTTAGTAGTGATATTGTCATTAAGTGTATGTTTATTCAATTTTGATTCTTTCCACTTGATATACAAAATTTTAAGGGTTAAATCTGACCAGTTTTAATTCTGATTGAACGAAAGCTATAAAAACTTTTTTTTCAAAAATCATTGTCTAGAAAAATAAATAAATAGTCAAATTACCATAAACTATGATCCCCTTAGTCGTGAATCTATTTCATAACGAATGGGAAATGATTTAAAACACAATTCTCCAAAAAAAACTCACCCTCTATGGAAAATAGGTCAAGAGGTCGGCAGAGATTCACAGCAGGTATTACATACCTGTTTCACTTGTGAGCACTTAAAACACAGGTAAGTACTTCAATATTATTCGCGCTTCTAAGGAAGTAGGCACAGTGCGTGGTTCATCAGGTTGACCCCACCAATAGATGGTACCTCTCTGCAATTACTGTCATCGATGTCATGGACAGCTTTTATTTGGAATATATTATACTAGACAGGCTACAATTTCACTCACAATCAGTCAATGATTTTACTCCTATGTCTCCTATAATGTGGTAGTATTTTGACAGAAAGTTGAGGCATCCGATAAACTGAATATTGCTAGGTACTGACAATTTTCCCAAGCTCTGGGTTTGCTTGGACAACTATTTAGAATAGAGGAGCATAAAGTTTTGGAGGTGGGGAGGGGGGCATACAACAAATTCCATAAGCACAGTTTATCCCATATGATTTAAAGGTTCAGAAAAATAATAGCATATTAAGGAGGTTCTCCAATTTCTACTGAATATTTTTCAATCATATCTAAAAACATCCTGACACATTATTACGTCGAAATTTTTGACCAAAATGTTTAACTTTTAGTCAAAACTGTGGCTGAATTTATTCCAATATATATATGTTTCACATATCTGAGACATTTGTTTAAATTCTTTGATATAGAGATTTTTCTATCTAACGAAATTTAAAAATCTTACCTGTTATATCATTCATGGTTTTCTGCACCCATAATTTTTGAGAACAACATGATCATTAAAAATGGGTAATTCAATGAAGAAATAACTCAACTCTTTGAAGGTACTACTCGTATTGTAGAGCCTGAGCGGAAGACTCTCTATGAATAATTTCCTCAGATCGAAGACACTAAATGCCGTTAAGTCACCTGCTACCTGCTACATGAAGCTGTTTCCTCATTCTTCGCTATTATTTCCGTCAAAAGGCTTTATTGCTTATTTTCCTCGAGAATCTGTCGCAATATTTCTAAAATTTTACAATGCTATCGGACCATAGGATGAATCTTATCAGAAAATTCTAGTTGTTTCGATAAAGGAGTTATTCTATATTGTTCTTGCGGTGCGATAAAGAAATCGATAAAGATTAACAATCGAGAAATGCGAGAAACGTAAGAACTGCAAGCCCACTGGTAGATTCGGATTGAAGGATTTTTTTATTCCATTAGATATTATATATATTTCAACATCTCTAGGTGAATCATCTATTTTGGTACATTATTTCTCGCGATAAAATTCAGCAGTCGTACTAGAAAATAAAATCATGAACCTCTCTGAAATGAATTTTCACTATTCATTTTCAAAAAACGAATTGAAAATTCCGTCATTTAATAGTCGTTTGAGTTTTTTTTCGAAAATTAATGAAGATAAAAAAAAATATATTGTTGATCAATCGATTATCAAGCAACTACAGTTTCTCAAGATTTAACTGTTGTCTATACAAAATATATTTTTGTTCGTGCTGGACTGATGAAATTCGAAGTTTTCAGTGCTCTAGAATTATAAATTCATGTAGCTCACTCTACCTCATCAGTCTAGCACAATTATTATTTATCAAGCAGAGGTATTTGAATTTTATATCAGGAAATCAGGGTATATCCACACTTTTTTACCTCAAAAGCTTAGATCAGCGGTTGAGGCTCTGACTATTTACTCATACTCACCTAAAATTGAAGTCAAGGAGTTTATCCATAGGTATCTATTCCATCAAAAACCTCGGGTTTACAACTTATTCCATAAATCATCTTTCCTTCCTATTATCTGGTATTTTATCTCGTTTAACGAGATGCATACGTTTCTCATGGTTTCTGTTGAAACGAACAATTATTTAATAACTGCAGGAAGCACTTATTTTATGATTACAACAGTGGATTCAAGGAAAGAAAAAATTAAGACATAATTTTCGAATTATTTCTAACTTTGATCATTCACGTGGCTGTGTAAATCATTTCTGCGAAAATGGAAATGCTTATCGGATAACAAAGAATAACAGGATATATCCATATAGATCCAAAAAAAACTTTTTTCATGAGACTGAAGCAAACTTTGCTGCGGAAGACCATGGGTCGACCATCAAATTGCGTATACATATCAATCTCTGATTTTCTCTAAAGAAAAACAAGAATAGTAAGAGTGAATTACTTTATATGACACCCGTCATCAGTATTCCCGTGTTTAAGTTCTGACTGTGGAAAAACCGAAAAAATGATGTTTTTACGAAAACAATCACAAGAAAAACAACCAGCTGAGGATGAAAATAAAACAGCGAAGAAATTAACAAAAGCGCAAAAGCTGAAGCAGAAAAAACTATTACAAAAAGAGAAAATATTGGAGCAGAAGCGCTCACTTCTGAAGGCACATTTGGCGAGGGAAATTGAATACGGACGTACAACCTACAGGAAGCACGAAAAGAGCTGGAGAAAAATGATCACTGAGGTCTCTTTGCCCCAAAAAAAGGAAGGATTGGAGTACATTTGGCAGTCCTTCGAACGTCTGATAGACGCGAAAGATTTCGTTATTTCATGTCTTTTGGATGAAATTCGGCAGGCTGATGATCAATATTTGATGGACATAAGGATGCATGTAACAACAGTCGAGAGGATAATCCTTTTGCTCAATGAACAGTTACAGCAGTTCCATTGTGATTTTATGTCTGATGTAAGATTATCATTCTATCTTCAACAGAAATAAGTCACTTATCCCCGACCATTTTGCTTTTTACCAGCCACATAAACTTCAAAATATGCAGTATGCAGTCAAGTAACGATGAGGAATAGAACCACAAACACCAGATGTGCTTCAAATGAATATGTTCCAGATCTTATTGTTCTGGACTTTCCAAAATTCTCTCATATGTTCAACAGATTCTTTTCGACTTTGAACAGTTTCATTAGGTAGATACTTGAGCTGGTACAGCAAAACGAGACAATTGGAACTTCAGCTCAACATTGATTCATCAGTTTTCGTGATATTCCTAAGGGTTCATTATTGTTCTCATACAAATGAATTGTTCTCATGAAGTAAAGTAGCTCTGATTTCAACATCTTCTATTTACAGTTGCAATCACTGAGAGATCAGCACAACGTATTTCTGGACAATATACATCAAGTCTGCGGTCAAAGTATCTACCACTTGAAGACGATACTGTTTGGCATGGAATTGGAAGATAAAGAAAGAGAGAGAAGTCTGAGAGCTGATCTCTGTTCCAAAGTGGAACTCGTGAATTATGACAAACATGGAGCAATTCTAGAAATGACAGAGAGACTAACATTCATGTTGGAATACATGCTGAGAAACACGAACGACGTTATTGAGGCATTTTTGAAAAAAACTAAGCAACGTAGGGAGGATTACGATTCTTTCAAAATCGCTGACGATAAAGCTCAAGAAATTCTTTCATCTGGCATGAAAAAGCTTCAGCACCTGAACGTGGTCATAAGGAAACTTAAGAAGAAGGAAGAAGACCTTCATCATAACGAATTGCGGAATCTAGAGGGAGATAAGAAATTCTTTCAAAGAGCATTTCTCATACTCAAACTTAAACTGGCTGACGATTTAAAACTCGACAAAGCAAAACAAGAATTTTTCATATATCAATTCTATGAAGCTTTTGACAGCATAAATGGCTTCTTAAAACGTGGAGAAAATATTCTCACTCTTTTGCGATCTACTAGGAACCTTGAAACGTTGGATGAGAAGGCTAAACCTTATCCGATTTTTCGCCAGGTTTCAGACAGTATGACAGACGATAAAATGTTCCTGTTTTGGCAAAGAATTGGAAAAGCTAACATCTCAAGGTGAGGATTAGGTGAATCGAATTTTATTCTGTCAAAACAGCGAAAATTTCAGAGATGGTTTATTGTTTCCTCGATTTATTCATTATTGAATATTAGCCTTATTATGTCCTCTGAAATCAATTCGTCTGATTTCATTTTCCAGAACGGCTCTTGTCGAAGAAAGGAAATTTCTTCGGAGAGAAAATGATTCTATCCGAAAAAAAATTGAAGATATGTGTTCTTGTTTGAGCTGCCCAAAACTGCCACCAATATGTACACGCGAAGGACCTATTCCTTTCACAGATGGTTTCACGTTGATGAAGAAATATGAAATGATGAGCAGAGCAAGAAGGAGTTGATTCTCTATTAGACCCCAATTTATTTATAGATTTAGTTTAAGATTTATACCATGAATTTAACGTATACTCATTAATTTATGCAATAAAATTCGATTAACACACAATTTGAGTTTGCATTAGGAGAGAAATTCATACTTATTATGCTAAAGATTGATTGGGTTCGTTTGATTTTTTTATTATTTCTCATTTCAATCAATATTCGTTGAAAATATCATCGTTCTTATTTTCCTCTTCTTCTTTCCATGAGCCTTCTTGAGCATAGTAATCGAAACATATGTCTACTTAATCAAAAAAGAACTTTCAAAGTCAAAGTGACTTCTTGTCCGAAGTATTGTGTATGATTTTTTTTAATTGCGTTATTTTTTGTATATTTCTCACCCTCAGTACTGATTTTTTTCTATTATTTTTCGATTTTTCATCTCGATAATTGGAGAATAAAACGAAATGATAAGGGGTAAAGTGAGTAAAGAGCAGGCGAGGAGGATAAAACAGGAGAAGGAATTTCAAGTAAGAAGAGACTTTTTGGCCAGAGAACGAGACTATGGGAAGGCCAATCTAGCCAAGTTCACGAAAAAATGGTCGAAAATGTTGAAAGAAATCGGTTGCGAGCACCTCAGGAGAGAAGTTCTGGCATTCTGGCATCATTTCGAAAAAGTTGTTGATTATAAGGAAGTGGTAATTTCCATGTTTTTGGATTGGCTCGACGAGCAAAACGTTCGCCATTGGATGTCCCTGACAAATCACAACGATTTGGTGGAATACTTGATAACTTTCTTCTATAGGGGCCACAAATGGATTTACAATGAGCTTGGAACTCAGGTAAAGTTTTCGATCGATCTGGTAAAAGAAAAGAAGAAAATTGTTAGGCATTTAATGGAAATTCTCACCAATATATCTACTAGAGGAATCCAAATGCAGAAGGGCCTCAGAATTATTGAGCAATGGTGCTGCATGGTCAAAGGGGTTAATAGAGATCTATCCAGACAGATCCCATACTTTTTTTTTCAAATACCAAAAATTTCCCAGAAAAAAAATTATGTAGAAATCTTAACTTTCAGGTGAACAAACTCATAGATCTCTGGGTCAAAGATTACAATGAGAACAGGGTAAGAGCGATCACGAACGAAGAGTACTTAGAGACGATGAAATACCAAATGAGCTGTATCAAAAAACGTGAAGAATACGAAACGGTCACCAAAAACTTCTCCATAATCAACGAGAAAACCACCAAATATAAGGTTTTACTTGGCGACATCACTTTCACCCTATCGGATAAGTTCGAAAGTCTACACTGGAAGACCAAACAGTTTACTTACGACTATTTCGCTTCAATCAAAAAACTACAGAAGATGGGTGCTGAATCGATGGAACGCTACGAAGCTTTCCAGAAAGACATAGATTCCAACCACAGGAAAAATAAGAAGCTCGAAAAGCTCATCCACGTTCTGCTCCGAAAATACAAAGAACTGTTCAGTACGAACGAACAGAAATTGGAAGAGCTCTCGAAAGAGAGGGATTCCTTGCACGAGTGCTTCTTGATATTTCGTGAGAATCTGTTCTATGACAAGAGGAACGACATGAAGAAAAGGAAAGTTTTGACAGTCAGTTTCAACGATAACTTCAGGCAACTTGAGGAAATAGCGAGGAAGGGAAAGATTCTAATGAAATGTTTGGGTGCTTGCCGAAGGTACGAGACAGAAGAAGAAAAAATGATGCCATACCCGGAAGAGGTAGTACCTGAAGATAAACATCAGGATCCAAGGCATATAGACATAAGCAAAGAACTGAGCCTTTTCTGGAATAGGCTGGCAGCAGTTGATGCTAGTAGGTGAGAATAATTCTTTTAATACTGCTACTGTATAGGTACTTGTACAATCCGTCTCAAAGGACAATAAGTCATACTTGATGTATCACTGCGCAGCAAGCTCAACGCAGTCTTTATAGATTGTTGAAGGCTTTTGACTGGCAAATATGATAATGCTTTGATGAATTGTTACATAAGTGATTGCTACCATCTAGTTAAGAGCTTTTCTATAAAAACAAGAATAAGAAATATTGATTTTATCCAGTGTTTTTTGACCCCCATCTTTTTAAGAATTTTAAGGTCTATTTTCGACACGCGTATATCCCAGAAAAATCATCGCAGATCTAAATGTTATACATATTCTGAAAGAGCAGCTCTTCTAGTAATGAATTCCATAAACTTCATGGAGCTCTGTGCAACCGTTCTGTCTTGACGATTTTTCAATTGACCTCATCTTTTTCGGGACAACTTTAGACACGAGTATCTCTCAGAAAAATCATCGTATATCAAAATGTGATACATATTCTAAAAGAGCAACTCTTCTAATAAATCTCGGAATTTCATCTCTTCAGAATTCGGATATAAATTTTGAAAAAAATAAAATATACTTGTCCCAAGTCAACCATCGGTTCAGGAAGCTTGGGACACAAGTTAAAATCCATTGATGTCGCAACTCTCAAATGAAATAGGCGACTTGGGACGGTGTATAGTTTTGAAAAATTAGAATTTGTGATTATATAGTCGAAATTCGGTAAGGAAATTAAATGATAAACCCTTATTACAGCGAAAGTAAATATATTGCAACACAAATGTAAAAAAACTAAACAAAACAAAGGAACTTTGATTTCTTTCATTCTTTGGTGATTTCTTTGTGGAAATAATGTAAATATAAATAATATCCTGCGAAAAATTGGCATATTTCCTGCTGCCAATGCGCCGCTTGTATCTATTCGGCATTGTCCCAAGTCATCCTATGAAACAACAAAATAAACGAATGAGATCCGTGTTGCCGTTTGATTTGTAAACAACCTTGTTTCATGACATATCTAATATCCCACGTATCGAGAAAAAAAATTACACATGCACAAAGTGAAACACATGTATAGGACACTAGAAAGTAAAATGGCCATTAAAAAACGCGCTTTTACTCTCCTGAATTCGTTAATTTTTCCTGTCGATTCAAACGCTCTGGTCACATCAAACTCAACAGGAATTAATTGTTAAACTAATCGAAAAGACGGTACACAATCTTATAAGTTTGTCCCTTCACTCATAAATGGTAATAAGAAACAAAGAAGACCAGAAATTTCTAAAATTACGATTTATAATGTCATTACCATGGTAAGCTTCTTTGGCCCATTTTTGGAACGAATGAGTCGGCTGATATGTCAGATAATTGTCATTAAGATAGGTCATTTCAGCAAGTGTATGTGCTGCTCGTATCGAATTTTTTTCCAACGGACGCGGTCGTGAATTTCTAAGGTCAAATAGGTAATGTGCACGATTCGAATATGTCGAAGAACAGGGCCGCTAACAAGGCAAACATCGCGAAACAGATCAAGCTGGCTGAATTGAGAAGAGAAGTAAATTATAGTAAATACAACTTAACGAGGGCGGAGAAGGAATGGAAGCAAATATGTGTCAATATAACTCTACCCAAGCTGCGCGAAGAACTGATCAATTGTTGGCATTACTTCGAAAAAGTAGTAGATACCAAGGACTTCGTGATTTCCTACTGTATGGATGAGGTGCGGTACCATGAGGACATCTACAACCTGAATCTCCAGAACCACCAGGATCATATACAAAAATTGATGATCGGATTCGCCCAAGCTCTCCAAGAGATTCACCACGAGAACAATGAATATGTGAGCGAGAGTTAACGTCATAATTCCAATTAATAACTTTTTATAATATTCGTCGATATATCTTCAGGTCTTTTGTTCTTATTTACACTGACTATCTCTGCTTTTTTTATACAAAACTCCTCCTTTTTCTATCACGGGCAGAATTCATCCAGAATTTCCTTTTAGTTGATGAATTTGATTCAAAAATCGCTCGAAGACTGGGAAAATCAAATGGGCCAAGCTTACCAATCCGAAAACTACATGAAAGTGATGAAGTTCGGACTGGAGGTTCTGAGCAAACGCTGGGATAAAATGTGCAAGACCGAATCATTCGCTCGTTTGAACGAAGAAAGTTCCAAACACGTTCAGGAGATCCAGCAGCTATCCTTCATACTGGAGCTCAAGCTGGAGGAGCTGTGGGATAAGATCAGACTCGCAGAAGACGATTACTGGCAGCGCATACAAGAGAACAAGAAGCATCACGACGTCATAAAAGAAATCGATGACGCTACGACCAGAACCGTACAGAAGGAACTGAAGAAGCTGATGAAGTTACAGGTGGTCGCCAAACGTCTTGCGTCCAAATTCAAGGAACTGGTGGGTAGCATAGGGAAGAAACTCAAGTACCTCCAACAGGAGAAGGAGTCTTTGCTCGAGCTACAGTTCGCCCTGAGGAATAAGCTGATGCAAGACAAGGATAATGACTACCTGAAACGCACCCTGATAACGGTGGAGTTCGGGAAGGCTTTCGACTACTTAAACGACAGGCTGAAGAAAGGGGAGCGCATGATGATGGTGCTGAAGGGGGGCCGAAGATACGAGACATCCCAAGGAAAAATTTTACCATATCCTGTTCGTTTCTGTGGCTCGGATGGGGGTCATAATTACACAATACCGGAATTGAGGTTGTTCTGGCAAAGAATGGCTAACGCTGAAGCTTATAGGTAGAATAGCTGTAGTTATTTCAGAACAGCAACTTTGAAATGAAAATGTGGGAAAATATTCGGACCCGCCGAGAAAAACAAATAGGGAATTCTATTTCAAGAAGCGACTTGCTAATTTTTTTCTCGCATATTTTTTAATGTTTCAATTTCCTACAGACACACATTGAACGAAGAACGAAAATACCTCGAGAATGAGAACAACAAGATAAGAAAACAAATCCATTCCTTCTGCAAATGTTTGGATTGTCCACCGCTGCCGCATATTCCTCAGAGAGCGGGAAAAATTCCCTACACGGAAGGTAGAGAAATGGTCCAAAAACAAAAGGCACAAAATGGAAAACGAGGGGCAGTCGGTAAAAATATGCCCAGTGTTTGATAGATTTAGGTAAACCGTAAAGAATAGGTGTTGGATGTCTATGTGAAAAATGAAAGGAAATAAAATCGTATAGAAAGTAAACAGACCTTTATTTTATTTCATCCACAAAAGTGAAATTCCCTAGTTTTCTATTGCCTAATTCACTAGAATCAAAATTGAAAAAAATATGGTTATTCGTATTTAATATTATAGGTATAACCTGAATATAAAAGTTCAAAAAATAAAAAACTATAAATACATATAAAGCTGTAAATAGGAATCAATTCGTTGAATTGTGTGCTTGATTATAAGTTTTCAAATATTGGTACAGAGGTTCAAAATACTCTAAAAGTGGACCTGCATCCATTTTCTCTTGACCAGTTATCGCTTTCATGGCAACACTCCAATGCTTGCTGGTACCTAGGGACAATCCAGCTCTGCGAAAAGAAGAATGTTCAGGTCAATTTTCATTCACATTGTTGTTATCGATTCATAAGAATCAAATACGGGTTTCACCAAAATAAGAATGTATACGTCGACCTCAACAAAAAATGACATTTTAGTAATTTCTGAACGACTAGTCGACCATTTTTGATGACAAATGTTTTTCGTTCGCAGACATTTTTCATCCTTAAACTTTTTTCGTCCGCTGTCGTCACTATGATACGGCAGGGTACAAGAGTGGCGATTGAGTCATTTTTGTGAATCCACGGTTTAATGAAAATAAGTGCCTATGGTAAATATCTGTCATTTGCTGCTAAATACCAGGGCTAACCTAGACACGGAAATACACAACCGTATCAATTCGGCATCACGGGCATTCTGGAAGCTAAAGGACAGAGTGTTTCAAAATCACGACCAAGGCAACTGTTTACAAAGCAGTGGTCCTCCCAACGCTTCTTTACGGAAGCGAAAGCTGCACACCCTAAAGGCGACATATTAAACAGCTTGAACAAACGCAACAACGTCATCTAAGACAAATAATGCACATCAGATGGTTCCACAAAGTTTCGAATGCAGAAGTCTTGCAACGCGCAAGTTGTACAGCAATTGAGACTCAAGTAACGAGGGCTCGACTCAGATGGAGCGGCCACCTTCTGAGGATGCCAGACACAGTACTCCCCAAAATAGCTCTGTATGGCCAATTCACTGAGGGAGCCCGGAAACCAGGTGGCCAGTAAAAGCGTTTTAAGGATATCCCTCATCAATCCCTAAAATCAGTTAATGCTAATCATAACTGGGCACAACTAGCGTTAGACAGGTCACCGTGGAGGTCTTTGGTACACAGTTATAATGGAGACTCTGGAAGGATACAGCGGCGACCAGATCCGGTTGGTGACGATCCATGCCCGGAGTGTGGAAGGATCTGAAGATCGCGGTTGGGTCTCTTCAGTCACAGAAGGGCACACAGTCGCAATTAGCCCTAAGAAAGTATAAGTCAGTTCGCACCGTTTTTTTTATTATTTTTGTAGATTTATTCCCGGTAACGGGATGCAGCAATGATGATGATGACAATTGCTGCTGTCAGATTAATTCTTCACGAAATCCGCTAGAGTGAATTAAGAACGTGGTTTGAATATTATTGTTCATAATAATCAAGAATAGATAGCGATGGCGATATGGATATAACACTACTCCAGGGCTGAAGGAACGGGCAACTACCGCGGCGTAACCAGGGCCAGCAAACAAGTAAGTATTTACTCCCATAAAGGTATGTGAGATCGACGAAAAAATGTTTCTATTTGATACATAATAAACAACTTCGCAGCAATTTGATGATTTAATTACCTTAGCCTATCTCCAGCTGCTTTCGATTGGTAGAAGTCGCATTTGTGCAGGTCTTTGTCTTTTATCTTCGGATCATATTCGCCAGCAGCTATACACAAACTCTTGAAGAACTGGAATTGGGTAATATGTGCTACAAAGTACCTGAAATGTGGGAAATATTTGAAATTGGTATCCATGACAGTAAGTCAAGGGAACATCATGAAGTTTCCGTAATTAAATAGGGCAATAAAGGATATGCAGAAACTTATAACTCACGAGATATATTGTACATCCCCAGCAACGTGGAACTTCGCGCCAGGATCAAAGTCCTCCTCGGACCTCTCAACTGGCGGCTTCATCCTTTGATACTGCTTACGGTACTTCCAATAATGCGAGTTCCAGTTATCCATAGAAACCTTTCCTTTGAAAACGTCCCAACGCCACTTATCCAGCAGCAAACCGTACGGTAGAAAGGCCACTTTAGACAGGGCGATCGACATAAGGGCGTTTATGGACGTTTCGTAATCGTCCTTGTATTCGTCGATCAGGCCAATTTTATGGAGGTGTTTGGGAGTGTCCACCGAAAGCGCGATGGTATCTCCGATAGCCTCGTGGAAACCAGGATTTGCCCCCTCGCGATAAATCACAGGTTGGTCTTTGTACAGTTGGAAGTACTGGATGTGTCCCATCTCGTGGTGGATGGTGATGAAGTCTTCGGCGTTCAGATTTGTGCACATCTTTATTCTGGAATGGAAGTTTATTCGATGACACAAGTGCATTTTTCCAACTAATCTGCAGAGGTGTTTTTCATTATTTGAGCTTTTTTGTAGTTAGGATCAAGAGCGGCCAAATGTCTATTCACCACTTCATGTGTTATGCCAAAGACTAAGCACAATGATTAGGCACAACTCTGATACATATAAATACCCAAACGAGTGAATCTATTCATAAGTTTCAATTATGAATGCATGAGATGAACTCACCTGAAATTCTTCCTGTCGCAGAAATCCCAAGCGCTGGCATGGCACACAATCTGCCTGCCATCTTTAGGCCTCTCAATGATGGCGCCTTTGTCAGTGTCGTAACTCATATCGTTCGGCAAAAGACCTAGGGACTTGTAAAAATCGTCCGAGGTCTCGAACATCTTCACTGCCGTGAAGCCTTTCCTCCTAAGTGCGTCTGTCACATTATGAGCCTTCGCGTCAGGAAAAGGCTTGACGATATCCTCGATGTTGGTCCATTCCTGCGCCCACATGTTGCCCAATACGTGGGCGGGAAGGAGTCCGTCTGAAACGTCCAAGGCGTCCCCGTATCGGACCTTCAATTTGTGCGCAACATATTTGTGCAGCTCGGCATAGAGAGGTTCGACTTGCAGCCACAAGTCGTCGATCAGCTTGATGAAGTCTGGCGATTCGAAGAGTACCAACCATTCTTCGCTGTTATCGTTGTATCCTGAAATAAGATAAAGAATATGCTGAAAATATAAAAGATCATATAAATATTTGGAATATTTGTGAAGTTCAACATCTTCTGGATAAATTTGGATGTATGCATAAAGAGGAAAATACCTACTTATACTGATTTTAGCTTTTAGCAGTAAATGAGTTAATTTGCTTATGTTTTTATACCACAAGTCTAATACCTAAAAATACTACGAAAAAACACAAGTTACCGTTGAGAACAGAAGCCTCGTTGGATAAATTCACATATCTTTCGAAAAGATCTCGCATCTTGGCACCAGTTTGATCTCTCCAAGACTTCCAAGCATATGACAGTTCTTTGTAATCTCTCGAAGAGGAAAATAACCAATTAATTCCTAAAATAGAGAAAAACAACATCTGAGGCTGATTTCTTATGCTTGTATTCATTGCCGACTAATTATGATCAATAGATACTAACTTACCTGGATCTAGGTTCAAACCTTCGGTAGAAAGGTCACAATTTTGATTTCTATATGGACATATTTTACCGGTGCTGTATATTTCCATCATGCTATTGGTTATATTGGTTAGCTGAAAAAAGTTTTCAGGAAATGCACAAGAAGTCATAATTTCAATATAGATATTTTTTCTCTAGGAATGATAATCACAAAGGGAAGAGTAGAGGAAATTATACTTATTCTTATTACTTCCTACCTCAGCAAGCTTTTCATTATCCAGGACTGATTTCCCCAACATTTTAGCCAACATTATTTTCCTCTTCAAATCCGGATCTTTATAGTCATCTACGGAGATGTCCTTGAAGTACATCCCCCATATTCGTTTGTTATATTCCGCAGCTTGCAGAATCACATTCACCTATAACACGAAAAATAATCCCCCATTACAGATTTTTATTTTCGGTTATAATTTTGAAGGTATACCCACCAAGGCTTCCTCGGCGTCACTGTTCTCTAAATCTGACTCAAAATCCCAATTCGCTTCTTGAAGTTTTGTACACCAGTGTGTTTCATTTTGGTCGTATTCGTTATCGAAAAAATTTTTCAACTCTGACTCGGACAACTTGATTGAACTTACTGTTAAGTACTGTAGGGAAGACACTAGCACGTATATGTAAATCAACTGAAAAAAAACATCACAAGTTGTTTAAAAAAAAATTCTCCTCTTAATCCACGTGAAACACTAAAAGACCAATAATACATTTTTGAAAAAAAATTATTTTTGGGCGCTTCTCAATGTGAAGAATCAATTTTTTCTCCATCGCTTTCTCGTTTTAGTCCTTCCTAGTGGGAATATTGCAATGGATTGGAATATTGAAAGCTTTTAGAAAAAATCAATAAGAAATGTGATAGTACTTACACTAGAGTGTGCCATTTGAAGCCTTTTCAAGCGTTCATCACAATAAATCAATGAAGAAAGTGTGGTGTGTATTAATTTTCTACTATCAACTCACTCTACTGATTCGGTTGGGTTTTATGTAAACATAATTACACAATTTGTGGTCGCTGGCTTAAGGATCTAGTTAATAACAGACAACTGATTACTGTATTTCGTAGATTTAATTGAATATCAGAGGATAAACTTCCGATAGCAGAGTATTCGCAAAGTCTTGTCAAATGCGTTTGTCAAGTAAAACTGGAATGACTTGATTTCTCGAAAAATAAGTTCATTCACTTTCGATGTTGATTGCGATGGCTATAGTGATTCCGAAGGATCAAATTTCAAGTTGATATTACCTGTGCTTCAGGTTCCAAATGAATCTTCGTAGAGAAGTTTTGAAAGGAATAGTGCAATGAGAAGTTTATGTAGAATTAGAACTGATCTACAATCACGATATTATTGAGAAAGCCTCAGCCAATTTCACCAGCGAAATATAAAATCCAGCTTGCTTCTATTATTTTAGGACCAAACTGATTAAAAATTTCGTGGGTGAGAAATTAATGGATAAAAATCGATTCTACTGGATATTCGTAATTCGCTCATAATACCTTATCTATATAAGCTGAAAAAAATTTCGGATATTTGGGTGTGAAACCATCATATTATAATGACTTGAAATAATAAACAAAACAGAATTTTTTATTTCAGTAGAACCACACGGAATGTGGCGATTAGAGATATTCCTATAAATCCTATATATAATATTATATATAAGACATAGCCATGCATTTAGTTCTACATAATGGCATATTTTATTGGGTCCTGTAAATGTCACACCACCAATTGAGAAAAGAGTTATAAATATATCGAAAATCGAGAGTTTTCACAACTCATTCATTATTAATAATATATCGTCATTAAAAAATTTGCAGATTGCTGAGTTTATGTATCACCATTATTAATCGAGAAATCACTAATGGGAAGTGCGACAAAGATTTATCTGTTCTGAATATTCGTGATTGTTTCAAAATTATGAATGGCTGCTTCATTGCAGAACTGGTCGCATATTATTCGTGCACATTAGTAATTGTCGTGTGAAACTGAACAAAATCGTCGTCTTCAACGTTGGAAGAGAAGTTGAAAATTGACTCGTCTTTTAAATGACGACAAAAGTGTGAGAATGAATAAATCTGATCTCGTTTGTCCCATCAATTACTGCCATAATAAAAAAATAATTTTTGGCTTCGTTCCACTAGATTTAGCACTTTTAGGAGTAATTAAAGACGACATCTATGTTGATTTGGAAAAATTGGAGGAAATGCACAATTAGTCAATAAAGGCATGTTTAATAAGAAATACCAACTCTATACCACCTGCAACTAGCCACCAAAGCACACTTCGAAAACCCGAAATGTTTGCGACACCTCGGCAACGCCGCATTTTAGAACAACCTTCCGGCCTTTCTAGTAGGCTATGGCTCATTTTTCATTCAAACATGGTAGTGAAGCCAATGTATGGTAGGTTTGAAAAAAAATAAAACGAAAACTTTGAGAAATAAATGTATTTCTTTAAATATTACAATTTATACGTATATAATCTAAAATTATTTTTGTCTGCCAAATTATAATCTATACAATGAGACTAATCTAACCCATCATTCCCATAGGCATATTGACAGGATAACCAGGTTGGCCAACTTGTCCCATCTGCATTGCTGGCGATTGCATCTGTTGTGGTACCACTGTATTAGGCTGTTGGGGATCTGTGGGTAAAACTAAATTGAACAGCAATTCCCTTACTGCTGGGAAAATCGAACATTCAGTCATGTTGGTTTGGAATTGCATGAATTGTTTCAAAAGTTGGCTGGCCACCACGACACCAGGAACATTAGCGGCGTTTTTGTCCGCTAATTGCGTAATATTGGAGTTGATATCATAAATGAAAGGGAGAACCAGGGATGGCGGTTCCATGTTGTTCGGATACTGTATTCCTATCCTAGTGATTTGCAACTGAAAAAAATAATTACATTGAAGCAAAAAAGGATTGAGAATGATTGAGAAGTTGAAGAAAATCTGAAATTATGGTACTTACGAAAAATAGAAGTTTATTTTTATAAACTATAACACTAGAATGACCAGTAGGAACTAGCGGAGTAGCAGATGGAGGTATTCTAAGTATCCATTGTACGGACCACTTGATTCCTTGCAGAGGAATCGGCATAAACTCCAATTTCATGATCTGAATGAAGTCCTTAAGTACATTGACTGGAACATTTAACATCAAACAGAAAGTGAATACCGAATTCGGTTTATAGGGAGGGACTGCGGCGTGCGCGTCAAAGAATTTCTCCAACGTCTGAATCTCTTCAGCCGTCCATATATCCTTATGTTCCGGTAGAGGTGTTATTTTGATATGCAAGCTCTGTAGATGCTGAGGATTCAAGCCAATCCTACATTGGAAGGTCTCGGATACCCTGAAATGGATGACTCCAACTTCTGTGGATGGTATAAGGTG
The DNA here is from genome assembly GCF_907165205.1 of Coccinella septempunctata. Lineage (NCBI taxonomy): Eukaryota > Metazoa > Arthropoda > Insecta > Coleoptera > Coccinellidae > Coccinella > Coccinella septempunctata. The sequence goes on from NC_058194.1 coordinate 25,067,562, forward strand.
AAGCTGGAGGAAAAAAATTACATCAGAACGCCGTCATGGATTTGATTAGTAACGACTTACATAGTTTTCGTTCTGAATGGACCTTTGTAACTGCCTTCTCATATATACACAACCCAGAAATCTCTCTAGCGGCGACAGTTCTGGTCCTGGATACCCCTGAGGATGAGTCGTTGGACAGCATAAATTCTCCAAAGCTTCATGAGTTAACAGTGTAGGCACGGCCCCTGCCCAGGACCGCTGAGGCAGGACTCTCGACAAGTGACTGCCGGTCCTGAGCTCGGACTGTGGACTATGCATCACAGGATGACCCACTGGGGACTGCCCAGGCCTAGCCGGCGAGGGACGTGGCATACTGGGCGATCCCGGCCATGTAGAAGCTGCAGGAGAAGTCATGCTCTGGGCAGCAGGGAAGGGACTTCCATCTGTATGACCTAGAATTAAAAATCATTCAAATAGTTGGGGTTTAATTAGCGATTGTTATGATTTCGTTCTGGTTATTAAGAAGAAACAAGAAAAGAAGTCTAATGTCAGCTGTCATACGATGATGTATTGATATCTAGTTAGCCTAGACCAGTTCCATGCATAAAAAAATATTGCGTTACCATAGCAACGAACAATAACTCATTAGAAGTGTCAGCGTGAAGTTTGAATCAAAAAATTAAACCAGAGTTACGCAATAAATTTAAAGAAAGAAGATGTGTTTAAAAGGGTTAAGAGGTAAGCGGATTCACGAAGATATGCGTAATACCCTTGGTGATCAATGTCCTTCGTATGCGACCGTGAAAAATTGGACTGCAAGCCTCAAAAGAGGTTAATTTTCCATTGAAAATGATGACCGATCGGGAAGGTCAGTTTCTGTTTCAGTCTCCGAAAATATCGATGCAGTTCATGACATGATTTTATCAGAGCGTCGAATGAGGGCTACCGCGTGTGAATTCGCCGCTAGATGTGCTAATGTAGCGTGAGGTCCACATCATAGACTCAACTATATTAATTTATGGTCTCCATATAATCTATAATACTTTTATTGATATTACGTGTTTTATACTATAAAAGAAATGAAGCCAAATCATTGTCAGAAAGGGACTTACACACATGCGCAAATTGAAAATACAAAAATGTCGAACAAGATATTGATTAATAACCAAATATTTCTATATTCAATTTCTCCAATATTATAATCTGTGAAATCACAAGTCCCTATCAACTTAGACAAACAAATCTTGCATTAGCTTGTCTATGTTCAGGACCTCACTCTACAAAGGCGCCAACTGGTGAGCAAAAAAACGGTAGCCCCCATTGGGCGAAAACGAATTTCTGAAGCACTGAATATTTCATACGAACGCATTCATCATAAAGTTCACGTCAATTTGGACATGAGAAAAATTGCTGCAAAATGGATCCCCAAATGTTTGAATGTTGACCAAAAGCGTGCAAGGGTGGAAGCATCGCGTTCGATCTGTGCTCTATTTAAAAACGATGTAGACTTCTTAAACAGAATTGTTACTATGGATGAGACTTGGGTACATTTCTACGATCCAGAAACAAAGCAACAATCGATGGAATGGCGACACTCTGGCTCTCCAAGACCTAAGAATTTTCGTGTCCAAAAATCTGCTGGAAAACTTCTTGCTTCAAATTTTTTGAGATTGCCTTGGAGTAACTTGATTGATTTTTTTGGATAAGGGTAGAACAATAACCGGACATCACTATTCGACATTACTGACCACTCCACGGGATAAAATTAAACAGAAAAGACACACAAAGCTATCCAAAGGTGTTTTGTTTTTGCAGGACAACGCCCCTGCACACAAATCTCATGTTCCACGCAAAAAAATTCGTGATTTAGGGTTTGAATTACTAGAACACCCCCCTTATTCATCAGATTTGGCTCCATCCATTCCAATGAGGAGGTAATAACAGCTGTCGAGATCTAGTTTGCAGAGCAAGAAGAAAAATTTTTTTTAAAGGTCTAGAGACGTTGCAGGTTCGCTGTAATAAATGTATCCAATTAAGAGGAGAATATGTTCAGTAATAAAATATTTTGACATTGAAATTTTGTTTGGTTCTATAGTAGGCTAAGAATTTTTCAATATATCCTCGTATTGGTTGTAGGGTAGGAAATAATAGAAAAATAAGCTACACAAGCCTTCTATCACTCTAAAAACACTAAGAATTCACTGAAAATTACAATATGCTGCAACTTGAGTATAGATAACACGTGACCCACATGATTTTTCTGTTTTTTACCTGTTTGCATGAAGCTGCTGACCGGAGAATGTCCTGGCAAATTCGTCGAAACTGGTCCCGGTGAAGAATTAGACAGGAGTCCGCCAGGACTAGCCAGCTGGGGAGAATTGGCAACAAATCCAGAGCCCGGACTAGGGTGAGGCATCGGACTTGGGTTTATATTAGTTGGGGACGCCAAACTGAAGGAGGTCGCTGGACTATTGCCAAAACTGGTGTGTGTATTCGGCTGGTTCATACTGGTCAGCGGACTTGCTGGGGTGTGCGGGTTGGAACCTGACGGTGGAGTGAGTGGTGGGTGGAAACGAAGCCCTGGCTCCCTTGTTCCCGCCGGAGATTGTGGACCTCGATGATGACCTGGTGATGAATTCATCTTTGAAAATATGAAATTCTCTACTATTGTATTATAAAATAACTCTCTGAACCCGGCCATGCTTCACAAATGAAGTGAAATTGTTCGTTAACAAAGTGCTATTATTGCTGGCGAATTTTCACCCCATTTTTACTTCAATGGATACCTTGGCATGCCTAGTTATAATGAGTCAATTTAAAACCTGAACGTTTTTGTAGAAATTGTGAGTCAATCCATATTTCCAGAGTTTCGTTAGAGAAAACACATGGTACTCAAGTTTTCATGTATAAAGTTCATATTTTTGTTGTTGTGAGAACAACATGAGAATTTTTACTAAATCAAACAACAGTTTTCCGCCTGTGCCTAACCTACGAACTAACCTCCAAGGAAACCACCGCCTTCTACCTCCATTGATATGGGCGATGGCGGGTTATCATCTTCGGACTGAGATCTCCTGCGAAACACCGCGCTCTCGTCAACATATTTAGATAGGAACGCTTTGAGACCAGGCGTCGGTGAAAATACGTCCACCACATTGGACCTATCGAAACGGCTGTAAGCGCCATCTCTTAATGAAATTAAACCGGAACCCCTAATTCTCAACTCCAAGCAGTACATTCCCTGATATGATATTCTTATGAGTGTACATGATTGGGGAATAATATTGAAAGTTTGGACGGGCACTTGAGGTCTCTGAAAATAAGGTCAGATTTAGGCATTATAGCTGGTATAGAGGTACGAATGGTTTGGTGATGATGTTTCAAGCAAAGTGTCAGCTGGAAGTATCTAGAATGGACACTACGCTAAACACTCTGTACGTATCTCTTAATATACTTACATTATTGTGAATGCCCAATTGTGGCAGTGATGGCAGTTTGCTGATGGATATCAGAGGCTCGTATGTTTCGTGAAGAAGCTGAACAACCTGCGCCAAATTTCGTTGTTCGTTTAAATAGGCCTCCAAGTGTTCTTTGATGAGCGAATGGGCGTTAAGCGCGTTGTTCATGGCACCGAACGCCAGTTTGAACAACTTATGATTATTGTTCCAATTTATCGAAACCATTGCTCCCTTATCTGGTCCGTAACATAACACTAGTTTATTGTAATTGTACGATTTTACACTGAATAAATTATTGAAGAAGCTGTATTTATCCACTTTCAAATATTCGCTGAGATCATAAACTAATGTGTACAAATGTACAATTTGCGCCCAATCGTTCAGTAAGGACTCAACACTTGCGGATGCATTGGTGGAAGACATTTCGTATTGGAAATATACCGGTCTCCTGGAACCTAAAGCAATTTAAAATTATTTCAATTGATCAAGAAAACTGTGGAATGAATGGACTTACCTTGTTCTTTAGGGTGTGTACTAACTAGTGGTGTAAGATGAAACACGAATTCGACCACCCAACTCTTTATGACACCCTTACTGAGCACTCTGATGGAGACGGACAAAAGATGTTTCAACAACGCTCGCCACGCTTGAGATTGTCCAATTTCAGATGTTGGTGGTGGTAATTGTATAAGTTTCAACACCAATCCCGTAGCATTCGCTTCCACTTGAACTCCTTGATGGAAGATATTTTTTTTGGTTAATTCACTAGCTAAAGCCACAAAAGGTAGTCTTTCATCGCACATGGCGACCACATGGGCCAATTCAGCAATGAAATAGGCCGGTTGTTTGGCTCTCCTCGCAGACGGCTCTGATTTATTGTTACCAATTTTCCTCTTCAACGTACCAGGTTCTGGTTGATCTGTATCTAAACCAACAATAATGAATATCAAGAATGCATACAAGGTGACTTACTGGGAGTGCCAATCAGAAGTTTACTGAGAAATATAGTGGGTGTTTCATAAACATTGCGAACAAATTCAGGATAGTTATTTGGAATCGTAAAATGAGTTAGTGTAAACTTCTTCAAGGCAATTTCTCCTGGAAAAAAAAAGAAACTTACCGTCCACGTTCGTGAAAGGTCCATGTGTTACAACGAACGTGTCGAATTCAATTAATGTTTGTACTTTCAAATACATTTTAGGAACTTCTGATTCAATACTTTCATCATTGGGATTGTCATCAACACTTGAATGTTTTACGAGGATCATATAGAAGGAGAAGTCCATCTCGCAAGGACTATTTTCCCTTTCTTTAAGCTCCACAATCTGAAGAGAAAGTGATGTATTGATGAATGGACTGTTCGAAATGGATTTTATCCACGATTGAGATATTGTGAAAACGATATTTTCACAATAGTGGATAAAATAAAGTATCATGAAAGTTTTCATGATATTAAATTTCAGACATTAAACTATCTTCTCAAAATAAAGTATGCTTGAATATTAAACTTTTATTGATAAATCTATAAAACTCACCAACACGACGTTTGTATGTTTATGAAACTGTATGTACATCCTATGTCTGCTTATTTTCGTTATTGGATGGTCAGGTTGGTGTAGGAGTGGCAGTTTTTCATGAGCAGTAGCTGGTAAATGTTGAAGTGTTTTTTCACAACGCCTCTGAGTGATCCAGTATCTGTGAAATGAAGAAAGGTTGATAATGTCCTAGTTTATCATACATTTCAATTCGAGAAACACGAGATCTATTTATTTATCTGTTACCAACCTCAGTTCAGATATGAGAAGTGGCAGTTTTGAATGGTCCCCATTTAGTGCATTGTTTAAGTCATTGATAATAGGGGCATCATATTGTGGTACATGGCATTGTAAAATTCCTGTATGAGTATCGACGGTAATTAACAATTGCTCTGCTCTAAGGCAAGGCTGAAGAATAGCAACAGAAAGAATTGCCGGAGATCCTTGTAAACAACCTGAAACACAAATGAAATGAAATTATTCGATAACCTGTGAAACAAGAAAATGGCCAAGATCCCAGAGTTGAAGTAATATCGATAAAAAGTTAATTTCTCCTTTTACTCACACTCAACGTCTTTGAGCATCCCTTGAAGTTCTAGCTTTATATCATTCAAACGGCTCTTGGTTCTTACATAAATTGTATGTACAAGTAACCTTTCCATAGATAAAATTTCTGTCCGGATTGCCCTGTCAGTTATTTCACATTCCTACAAATGAAATTCGACAATAAATTGTCGTTATCTTCATAATAAGTCCCATAGCTTAGTGAAAAGGAAAATAAAAATAGACAAGGGAAATATACCAAAACTAGAGATCATCATTGTCATATAACATTAGTAAAACTTTAAGTGCAAGGGTTTCAAGCGAAGGAATCAAGAATGTTATGCGATAGACAATCAAAGTCATTTCAAAAGATTCACCCTTCCAATTTAATGTTCAAAGAAAACATTTGTTTTCAAGCAAATGATGCGCAGTTACCAGTATTGAAATGGTTTTGAAAAGTTCATCATCTCTCAAGCTTCATTTCATTTCAGTAAAAAAAAAGGTCACTTACCTTGTTTCCAAGTGAGGGCACATGAACTACAGTCAATGGACGAGCTGGATCATGACTATCCACTTGAACAGATAATCGATATCCCAACTCAGACCTCAAATCTTTATTCACCTGTTCTTTACCTCTCGTTGTTAGTTCCCTGAAAAAATTTGTCATATAGATCAAGCATTCAAACATATGCTATCTATTCTTTCAATTGGACTCACCGCCAATAAGATACAGTTAAACATCGCCCTGGACCATATTCATCAACATGTATATTATCGTCTAATCTATCTCGCATTAGACGAAGTGTTTGTGAATATAAAACTTCTAATTGTAAGGATTGACAGAAAAAGTGTAAACAATTATATACTTCTGTTAAAGGCTGTGTATTGTCAGCCAATCGAGCCTGGATCAACTGATGAATGTATTGCACTTGGAGAGAGTGTACAAGCGCTTTTCCATCACCTGTTTCTTTATCAGCTACCAAAATGTCAATCTCTAACAACCTCCATGGAATATTGGGACTATCACCCATTACAGTGAGTGAAACTTCAAATTCGTTCTGAACATGAAATGTCACACGACCATTTTCAATCTAAAAGAAAGGATTTATGAACAATGGAAAAAGTTTACTTTGGCTTCCACATCTAATTTGATAAAGTATGGAATAAACTCAACTGTTTATTCATAACATTTTTTTCTAAGAATCATATTATCCTGTATAAAATGGATTTTCCACAGCCTGAATGTGAAGAAACATAACCTCAAAGGATATAAATCTGAGGTGGGCGCTAAAGTGAACAGAAGCCTCACCTTCAAATTTTTCATTTGCGGCAGTAAATTCCCTGTTACAAGTCTATGCTGGATAACTTGATTGAGCCTCTGGAGAGTGGTACGCTTTTCTACAGTAGAAATTGGATCAGGAGGAACAATTTTTTCCCTTATGCATGCAGGAAGCCTTCCATATGTTCCTGTAGTGAGGACTTCAACAGCTGCTGGGATATGAAAGTTGGGCAAACGTGCCTGTACTAAAGTTTCTCTTGCCATTCGAGCTAGCATATCTGCAGTCTCCACAAACAGGGATGATTGTTTTTCCAGAAAGGCCATTATATGCTTAAATTAAAGATATAATTCAACTAAATATCCTATTATGAATAATTGATTGTACCTACAGCGGATTTCTCAACTTTTGAAGCACTGCTGGCCCACTTTACCAGTGCTAATAATCTTACAAATAATTGTCTAGTTCTTGTAGAAAAGTTGTAAATTTCAATTTTTCTTTCCATATCTGTTTTTCTTGGCAATCTGTAAATTATTTCCAGAGATTAATTATACTAACTGGGACATTTAAGTTCAAGTTGAAAAAAACACTTATACATATTAGAAAAGATATTGAAATGGCACCAATTTTAAATGAACCGCAGAGAGTATATTGTGCATAATTAACTATACAGTGTGTAGCACTAGGAAACCTCCAAAAAGCAAGTTGATTTCCAAATGGAAACCAACTAGACGCCATAAATGCTTGGAAATATTTTTGTGGAAGCTTCACTTAGCTGATTGTATTTCTACGTAAACTTCTAATGGGCACTACAGGGTTGCACACTCTGTATATAATATTGTGCATACCCTACTACAGAACACAGCAGTAAAGATGAAAGTGTTAAGTTTCCAAAATTTTTTCATTCTTCAATGTATTGAACAATTTCAACGTGATAGAACAGATTCAAAGCATTTATCACTACTTACAGCTCCGCCAAAATTGTCAGTTCATTGTAGGTCCGCTGTACAATGAAATCTATAAGCATTGCCAAGGATATCATGCCCCCACGATTACCTTCCTGAGGTCCATTCAGACCTCCTTGAGTCATGCTGTTCGCAACAGGTGTCTGTAAACCTTCTAACGGAAGTGGAGCCATAATTTAATAGACAAATATCAACCCTCCTAAAATAATTTGCTGAATGTAGAAACCAGTGATATTTCAAAGAATTACCTACACTTACGTACTCAAAAAATTCAATATTTATGCTATTTGTGCTTGAGCCAAGGCGCATAAGATAACATCCTTAAATATAATTGTTTCACTCACAATAGTATTTCTTGCAACATTACAAATTCATAAATAAATGAAATTTTCTTGGTGTTTAAGGATATTTAGAAAATCTTGAAATCTGAAAGTTGTCTCTGTTGTCAGTGATTTGACACTGTTTTAAATTAGGTTATGTTGTGACAAGAAGTCGATGGTACGCATAGAACTTTCTTTCATTCTTTATCTTGTTATAAATAGTTTACGTTACCGTAATAAAGCTATTCTGAATTATAATCAAAGATTATATTAGGTTTGTTCGTAGAGTGGTTTGCAACGGTTGTGAACTGTAGAGAGCAAGCGCAATTCCATTTTAGGGTAGCGAAAATCCTTTTGCGCTTGCTCTGTACAGTTCACAACAGTTTTGAACCACTCTACGAACAAGCCGATAGATACAATGGAAATGATATGAAATGCAAGGTATCACTTGAAAAAAAAAACTTAAGGAAGATTCCTTGATCCTTCATTATTTCTCGTAAACATTCACACACTCCGCAGTGGCGTATGAATGGGAGGGGCGGGCAAGATTGAAAATATTTTATTTTAGTTGTATTCTGACTTTGTATTGGTATGGCTTTGTTATGGTCAAAATAATGATTAGACAATTGATTTGATGATTTTTATTCACAAGTTTCGTAGAACAGAAAACATTTAAAAATGTTAAAAAACATTGTAAATAAAAGTAATTCCTAAGTTCGCACATCTAGGACAACTTGGCAAATCACAATATTTATTACATTCTGTAAAAAAAGCATTGCACTTTGCCACCATTGCGCATCACAGATAACTCGTTTTCTGTACAATCATCCCGTTTAAATTCAATAAGCAGAACCTAAAACTTGCTTTCAGCACAAAGTAGAAGATATATGTCACATGACCTATATTGTACAGGGAAAACCAGCTTCAGATCAGTATTAATAATAATTAGAGGTTATCTATACAATTTTATATTCACAGAAATCTATACAGAATAATGAAGGAACTCCAAATATCAACAAATAATAACTATGTTTCACATTGATTTTTGAAAACTACGTATTTTGATATTATCCAATTTTCATTCATCAAAAAATTTCAAGCTGCCTTTGTTTGTTGTTTCTTCATTGAAATTATATAAAATCACTGAAGCTGTTATTCTTTTATATTTACCATACTAATAATATATAATTTGACCTAATGGTAAACACATTACAAACAAAATCTTCCCTGAGTCAATGATACAATGATTGATCAAATAATAATATAATAATACTTAGTTCAAATGAGTATCTTTGTTTCATTCAACTGTCTAAAATACTTTGATTTACTTATTCAATCTTACAATGAAAGCTATTTACGCATCCTCAAAATAATTGCACAACTCTCAGTTACTCAATTTCTTGCTCAATACAGGTTTGTTTTTGATACAATGTACCTCATTAAGCATGGTAACCCAGGATCATTCTCATCATAATCCTAAATAAAATAAATAAACTTTAATTTAAATTTTATATAAACATAAACAAAATATTACATAATGGTAATAATTTTAAGTAAATTATTGTAGATGGAGCACCATACATAAATCAAATAAAATTATTGAATAACGAAATTATATAAGTAATAAAAAAATAATTATATATAAATATATAAGATGTAATATCACGTCAACACTTATTCATTGGAAAGTTTTTAGTCAAGTGGTCACCTTGCAGTTATGACAACTTCTTCGATTTTCAAAAGTTCCCTAATTTTATCAGTATATTTAACTAACGCGATTTTCGAAGCACGCAAATTTATTTTCTCACTAGCGTTTAAAAACTGACAACAATGCGCTTGTTCCATAAAATCGGAGGTTTTCAGTTCTCTCAAGATACTCTTGTAGTTTGGTGAAGTTCCAGGTGGAGGGGTGGGGCATATTTGTTTCAAGAGAGCGTCCCGCGACTTTATCTTCAGGATGTTAGAGAGATCTTGAAGCAATATCCAGCGTTCCCCTTGTATTTCACCCCGCAATGTGTACAAATTCGGCAGGAGGAACTCTGAAACTTCAAACTCTATATCCTCTTCTTCAGATAAGGGCTCGGGATGTGGAGGAGAACTGAATATGTCACATCCTGTGTCTTTGGAATCTGGAATAATAAGATAGTCATCAGATAAAATTTTTGTATAACACTATTTCTCATTGACTTTTCCTCACCAAAACAAGTAGCTGGTCCATAGAAAGGCCAGGGAATTATTGATTTCCCTTCCAAATCATCCATATGATTCACAAGTAACGTTTTTGTTGTTTCATCAGATGCCAATGATAATGGTGTCAATCCAGCGTAAGTTGCCAGTTTTGGGTCAGCACCATAGGAAAGTAGCAGTCTTATAATTTCCACGAAGCCATTTTCAACAGCTTCATGGAGTGGTCTGGAAAAAAGACATTAATAAATGATAGGCTTGAAATATTTTTTTTCTTGTACTAAAATATGTAACACTAACAGAGGAATATTTGAAGTAAAACTGTTTTTCTGTAGTGACAATGACATTGTTGCACATAAATTTATAAAAGCCTACATTGAAGTTCGTTGATTTAGTCCAAAACTTCTTCGCCTATCTAAGTTTTCGTTATGATGATGTAAATAGTTCTTATTCTTACCTAATACCACCTTTAGCAGATTCACTAACATTCGCCCCATACATCAACAGTAATCTTGCAATATCGAGGTGGCCCCTAGAGCATGCTTCATGCAATGGTGTATAGCCTGCATTATCTCTCGGAGATGGCGAACATTCCATTTTCTCCAAACAGTATGCAGTTACATCCTGAAAAAAAAACAAATTTTTTATGTATTATGGATAATTTGCATACATGTAATACATAAAGGGAAAAAAAGATTTTGTATTAAGTTAGGTGTCCACATACCACAACATAGTAAAGAAATGAACAAAATAATGATTCTACCTGGTGAAGTCTACAGTCTTAAAAATAAATAATAATAAATAAATAAGGCCAACACGTGATATCAGTCAAGTCATCATGAATAAGAATGTCATGATAAAACAAGCATAACTTGATGAAAATTTACGAACAAGAATGATTCCTTGTGTTTAATTCATCCCGCCGAATATCAAACAACGTAAATTCTCCAAAACTTACCGTATAGCCAAGTCGAGCTGATCGATGAAGATGAGTCTCTCCCACCCCCTTGTTAAGGACCCAGCTCTTGATTTCCTTCTGAATATCTTGTTCAGATTCTGGAGAGGCTTTCAGGACAGGCTCTCGTTTCTTCTTCTTAGTAGACGGTTCGTTCTGATCAGAATCCTTTTTCACCTGCTTCTTCTTTTTACGTATATAGTCGAATCCGGAACTGCATTTTCGTCGTATCTTGTTCATTTTACCACGTTTCTTCACTGAAATGACGTTTTCTTCGCCATCTAGGGATACAGTCTCCGACTTGCTGTCTAAATCTTCACTCAGCACCGATGGCGACTGGTCTCGAGATTCAGTTTTCACCTCTTTGTCAGCGGATAATTCTTCCAATACTTCCGATCTCAACCTTTTATCAGCTATGGATTTCAAGAGATTGTTCTTTGATTTACCCCGTCCTAATAATTTATTTTTTAGTGAATGAATGGAACCTTCCTTTACTTTTTTCACAGGCTCTTCATCTTGCTCTTGGTCCTCCACTTCCTTCTTTATATCTTTGAGATCAACGTTGATACAACTCAATGGAGGCGCCGATGCTGGTCTGTCCTCACCAAATACTTCTTTGATTGTAGCCCGTTGTTTCAATACCCTGGTTTCCTTCCGAGTTCTAGATTTCAAAATAACGGTCGAAAACTGTTCATTCATGCCCACAATGTTGCTTGCCCTATTAAGAAAAGCATCTTTGAAGTTTTCTATTGTGGATTTCCTGAAACCTAATATAGGAGCCTCCGTTTTTATAACTGGTTGTTTTTTATTGTCAACTTTAATTTCCAAACTCGGGGTTGGCAGGAGTTCCACTGGATTCTCAGCTTTGGGTATGATTTTTGGTCCAACTTCCTCTTTTTTCTTATACTTCCTCTTCTTTTTCTTACCGCATTTTTGCAGCAATTTATCCACTATCGAATCTTTGACGGGAGTGGGTAAGCTTCTAATAGATGAACCACCTTCAGAGTCGTAGTTATTTTTGGAATTGAACAGGTTGAAACTTGAATTCGATTCGATATCGCTATCGAACGGTTCCGATTTCACTTTACTGTAAATGGACTTTGAATCCTCGTCTCTCTCTGGAAGGGTGGTAGAAGAGGGACTATGACAAGGATCCAAGTCTGGGAGAGAAGTAGATATCCTCATCGAAGATGGTGGCCTCACTTGTATCAAACTTGGCGGCATCCTGAGTGATTTCTTATACTTGTAAACTTCTTCTTCCCAGCCAGGATAAAACGCTGATCCATCCCCAAATGGTGGCTTTTTGGTTGGTTTGGTCACCAGAACCTGGAGCTCACTTGGTTGATTTGCAAGATCGGGGTCGACTGATTTATTTTTAAGTTTGTTTGATAATTGTTTGATCGTTTCCCCGTCACTATCACTCAATTCATCTTGTTGTACTTTATCCACTTCTTCGACCACTTCCTTATTTTGTTCCTCTAAATCATCAGGCAATTCTTTTTTGACTACGGACAAACTAAGTTCTTCAATAATTTGTTTGGACACATTTTTTGATTCACCTTCATGGTTTGGAATTGCGAAAAGGATTGAGGAATCGACATCTTGGTCTTTTACATCTATTATAGATTCTGCACTGTCGTCAGGTCTTTCTTCTTTAATTTTGATTTCAATGTCGATAGGATTCTCCTTAGTGACACTCTCCAGTTTTGCGAGAACATCGGGCTCTAGAGTCTTTTTCCTTCTTCCTCGCTTCTTACCGATTCCAGCCTTGAGTTGATCCATGAATGTATCGCATGCTTGGAGGAATATATCATCTTCGGGAGTTAGAGGCCTTAGGCTCAGCTCGGGTTTAACTTCCTTGATTTCGCTATTAGATGTTTGTTTTAGTGACAGCTTTCTATCTTTCCTCATGGCAGTCAGGCTTTGCATTTCCACTGGCATTTCGCCTTCTGATCCAGAATCGGGAAAGTCGAACACTGATGTTTCAGAGGAACTTCTCAGACCAGATTTATCCCTGGCTGGCATATCTTTAGTGGACGCGTTACCGTTGTCGTCTTCCGATCGACTAAACAATCTCTTTCTGGGCTGTTGCGATGGCTGATTAGCCAATTTCGGTACATTCATAGCGTTTGATGATATAGTTGAAGTATTTGAGGAGAAATTCTCTTGTTTCAATGTAGATCTTATTTGATTTTCCACGTTTTGTACCACATTATTGCCGTTATTGTTCACCTGTTGAGTTGGACTAACTTGTTTCAGTTCGGCCTTTGTTCTTATTCTGGCAGCCAAAAAGGCAGCTAGACCATCCAGATCCCCATTAGGATTATTCTGGTCGTTTATCACAGCTTCCAATTGCTTATTAGCCACGTTCCCCATGCTTTTATTCATATCGAAGTTGATTGAATCGATTGCTCTAGGGACGTGTAGTTTGTTGAATAAAGGGGTGGTGTTGTTTCCTTCTGGTAAACTGTTAGGAGTAAATGGTGAAACATTTTGTCGCCCCATGAAGGCGGGCCTCGGTTGCAAGGGGGCTGTGACGTGAGTAGACGGTTGTTGTACGTCCGATCGATGATGAGGTTGAGCAGTATATTTGCTGAATTGCTCTTGTCCGTACTTCCGTTGAGCCTCTTTAACGCCCTTTGTTTCTATACTGTTCCTCAACAACGTCAAAACGCGTTTATCGGCAGCACCTCCTGTGTTAGACTTCACCGATGACAATGAAGAATTCGAATTTGAACGAACTAGTTCCCTTGAAGAATACATATTCTGATAATGCGAAGAATAATTAGAAGCGCTATTGTATTGACTGCCTGGGGATGGTACGTACGTTTGAGTATGGTTAGGATAGGAATTATATTGACTAATGTTGAAGGGCTGTTGTGTTGGCAGACCCGCATGGTACTGTGTGCTGCTAAAATTATTACTATAAGCCTCTTTAGATCTATTTGTGTTGCAATTGCCATTGATGAGAGATTCCTTAGACGTATTTATGTAAGGTTCTTTGGATTTTTGGTCTTCCTTATCTTGCTTATAAGTGGACAACTTTTGTTCGATCTGTCTGTCGATGGTTTGCCGCCAGGATTCCGTTTTGGGAATTTTGGGATCGATTGGTGGCGCTGTATCTGCCGGCCTTTTCCTCTGGGTATCCAACATATGAGTAGGATAAACGGCCGATGATTTCAAGCTATGCCCCACAGTGGGATTATCCAACTTCGGAAATGAATTTACCGTATTTGGCGCGGATGTAACTGGGTAACGGCCTGGAGTTTCTTTGGGTAACGTACTTCGTCTCTCATTTGGAACTCTCTGATTTCTAGAAACATCAAATGGTCTTTGATCCTGTCTATAATTTTGTTGGGTGCTCCCTAGCATTCCATAATTTGGAATGTAGTCCACCTTAGGAGTACTGACTGTATTTGTCTGAGGTACCCTCTGAGCGTTGGTGTTCCTCTGGTAAGAACCACTATAGGGGTCAAATGTTGGAAAATGAGCAGGAATGGGAGGAACCCTACTAGAAACAAGGTAATTTGATCTATCGCTTTCATGATCATCTAGCGTCGAGTCTGCGGGGGTCCGAACAGTTTTAACAGATAGATCTAAGGGTGACTCTCTTTTCTGCTTATTTCCTGTTGAATTCCTTCTTTGATCTTCACATGAAGGCACACCTACTGGCCTCTTCATCTGGGATGCGGTATTATAGCTCGAGTTCGAGATATTTTGAGATGACTTAGAAGTGAATTGATTATTGGCGGATGTCAGAGACTGAACTGAGTATGTACCGGTACTTCGAGAAGTCACACTATTGAATGATGATGAAGTAGCAGTTGCAGCTGTCGATGAAGGTACGTATTGTTGATTAACTGCTCTTTGATCATACTGATAATCCATCTTGTAGTTTTGATTTACTGGCATAGCAGCTTGTGAATTCATATTCTTCACCACAGACGCAGTGTTCGAAGAGTTTGATTGACTTCTGCCACTGTTTAACTTCTGGTTGTCGCGTACGCTTTTGAAATAGCTTTCGGAAAATTGGGCTATTGGTGGGAGATTGTGTGTCCTCGAGGACTGATTATTGTAGTTAGCATTCAGCTGCTGTTGGTCGGGTTTTGAGGAATGAGTAGAGGTGCTACTCGAACTGTACATTGAGGGAGAGCTTGAATGAGGTTGATAAACGTTTTTATAATAGTTTGAATTAGACATTTGGGAAGATTGCTGATAGGGATAAGCTTGCGGAGTGTTATAGCTTTTATTATCCGATGAGGATTGATGGTTGGCATAAGAATTCGCCGGATAGAACGACCGACTCTGTTGATAGTTAACATAACCTGATGATGTCTGAGTGGATGACGTCGTTTGAGGTGTGTAATTGGTAGGATGGGGCACTTTGCTTTGTTCCAGTTTCCGCGATGGTTTGGGAGAGGAAGATGACAACATCGAGTTGTGTGTACTCGTTGCTGGGTGATGATATGCTGTATTCTGCAAGATATGTGAAGGATAATTTGAGGTATTGGAGGGAGCATCTCTGTGATGAGGTTTCGTGAACTGAAAATCAGCAGCAGTAGGCTGTTGGCTACTTTGCTGTTGCGCCGGTTGTTGATAATGAACCTGCTGACCATGATGGTTGAATTGTTGTTTGGGCGGTTGGGTCCTCGGACTATGCGGCTGTAAATGGATCTGTTGATGGGAGAACTGCTGGTGCTGCTGAAGCTGCTGCTGTTGGTTCATTATGTGCATAGGATAGGAGGAAGTCTGCTCCTGATAATTGGATGGATAATTAGCAGTTCTCTGTTCTTGAGATGTGTTGATGTAGAGCGGGTGAGATGGGGGTCTTGACGAGTCGGAGTTGTAGGAAGGAGGTCTTTGGTTTGGCGTCGATTCTCGCGAGGGAAGACAATGTTGTTCTTGCTGACCCATCCAATAGGGTTTAGGCGATTGTTGATGTTCTTGGTTCCGCTTCGGTTCATTGTTGTTACGTTGCTGGGGCTCTGGTGGATTCTGGTACGCGGAATTTGACGCGGAGCTGGCGTTTATAGGAAGACCCTGGAAATACTGCCTCGCTCCCTCCAAGACGTTAGTAAAGGTGACATCCATGACCTGCAGGTTAAACCTGCTTTAACTGAATCTGAAAAGAGAAAATATTCGTTAGCTCTTCAGTGTCATCAAATATTCTTGTGTTTTGGGATTTATAAGCTATAAGAAATACTGACGATATTTTTTTCTAAACGTCTTCTTTTATCATCATTTCAAACCAGTGTTTGGAAGAGTTGAAGCAACGAACAAATGAATATAGAGGAAGAATTAAATGTACAGAAGAGACTGAACTGTTGATCTCTTCATTACTGATAATTTGACAATAGATTGAGTCAACCGAAGTAATATTTCCGATAAACATACTGTGCAGCTCCAACAACATGTGACTATGTGAGGAAACTTGTCCTTCCGTAGTGTATAACTATCCGACTATCGAAAAAGCATCGTGCCATAACCGCCAATGCAAATAGATTCCGTTAATGATGTTATCCCGGCGTGCGACAAAGCTTCGTCGAGTAATTGGATACTCCGATCATTCCGGTGCTGGGTCGCGGATTATTTATATCTCTTGCTAGTATTCGAATCTGGAGCGAAGATCAAGTTCGCGCGGATCCTGGAAACTGGGTCATCTTTCGAGAACGAGCTTTCGGCGATTTGTCGTTGTTCGGCTTGTAGGGAAGCCCGTCCGTTATAAATACGAAGGACATCGCAGGTTCGCCGAGTGGAGGCAATTTTTGTGAGCGATTTTTCATTCGAATGCTTCTGAATTATTGAATATGCTTCATGAGAGTTTTCTATTTAGGCTGACGGTTCATGAGAATTAGAATGACAACAAAAACTGGAAATCAATGGCGCCCTAAGTCTGCCTGATGCCCGTGGCTTGGTTAACCCCTATTAAGCTAGCAGAACTACTTTTGGAATTTGGGAATTTTTTTGGTGGCCATAATTTTAGGCCAATTTATTATCCAATTTAAACATTTTTTGCTACCCAATTTTGCGAGATATTGGGGTTCTGCTAACTTAACTTCAAGCTAGCAGAACCCAGAAGCTGATAGAACATTTAACAGAAATCTGACAATATCATAATGTAAGGACCTCCTTTGAACCTTGAAAGAGTTTTAAAAAAAGGTTCTGCTAGCTTTATCGTCAAGGAAAACTTTTACTTGGATAAAAAATTAGCTAAAGGTTAGCCTGTAAATATGATGTAGTCAGATACTCGATGAACAATCCATTATCGGTTTTGTCGGGCTAGCGACGGGTTGAGTTACCAGAACCTCCAATTTCTCTGATAATTGGAGCAAAAAATTTTTTACTAGGGTAATGAATTAGCCTAAAATAAATCTGAAAGTATGGTGTGATCAGATTCTGGATAAATATTGTATAATCGGTTTGGTTCTGCTTGCTTGACGGTAAAGCTAGCAGAAACTTTTTTTTTTAAAGTCTTTCAAGGGTTCAAATGCAGAGCCTAAAATGTGACTAAAATTATGATATTGCCGGATTTCTGCTAAAAGTTCTATTAGCTTCTCGGTTAAGCTAGCAGAACCCTCAATCTGTCCAAAAATTGGGAAACAAAAAATTTTTAATTGGGGTAATAAATTAGCCTAAAATTATGGCCGCAAAAAAATCCAAATTTCAAAAGTGGTTCGGCTGGCTTAATGGGGGTGCTAGGTTATTCTCGTTCAATTTTCAATTGGAAGAAAAATAGCGAACATTTTGTTCAGAAAATTTTCTTAATAAGTAAATACCACTACTGCGTAAGCAGTAGTCCCCGATTGCTAGTTCAAAAATTCGTCTCTTAAATTCCATCAAATTTGTTATCCAGTATACTGATACATATCGTAAGCTATACAACAAACTTGAGGTTGGCTGAGGAAGGCTATTGTTTTTAATAGGTTCATTGAATTAGGTATAATGGCTTGCTATAAGAGACGTTTCTGAAATTGTTATAAGTTTATGTAATTAAAAAAATATATAAAAGGATTATAAATGTGTATCCTCAACATCTAACGAGCAGTTTACTTTATATTTTTTTATCAGGGTCAGTGTGAGAAACACTCAATAAATATGAACAGCGAAAATTAAAACTTATTATTTTCAGTCACAGAACTATCAATCCATAAAAGACTCAAATAGAAAACGAAAAATCTAAATATAATGAGGGAAATGATAAGAATTAACAAAGAGGTAATGAATACAATTATAAAAATTAATTCAGATGTATACCGCCCGCCGGATGAATATCAACAAGTGTTACGATCTTAATTGAAACAGCCAATGTGCCATCGTCGGGACAACTAAATGGAGAACGTTCCAACGTAGAAAAGCAGATGCTGACTATGATTTCGGTTTCATTTGACCTCATCAGAGCAACACAGCTCCTTCTCCGATGGAAAAACGCTTGGAATACTCTGTGGCGGCGTAGTTGTACCCATGGTAGAGGAATACTTCATCTCACCATGATGGTACCAAGGGTAGCCAAACGATGGCATCACTGCGCACGACGGTTGCGATCACAGGGTAGATTATACGTCTATTGCGGTGCAGCATACGCCAAACGATGGCGCCACCGGCGACGCAACACTCTATACCCTCGACGTAACCGGCGTTTATAGCAGGCACAAACTACGCTGCTTCGGCGATTGTCGTAGGTAGCTGCTAGGGTTCATTAACCTACCTGATGAGTCCGACCCTAGCAGTGGGACGAAACAATCACCCCAAGAGCACGCCATTCTTCAAATGGCGTGAACTCACCCCAGCACATACCGCCAAACTCCTTCTGACAAAAATGATGTATTTTTTATGAAATATCTTTGAAACGTCACATTTTGAAATAACCATTTCAACCGTCTCCCAAAAAAAATTATTTCAAGTACTTAAAAATGAAAGCTAAAAATGGGTATTTAAATTTAAAGCGTTTTGTGTCAATTGCACAAACTGGCAACGTCGACAGAAATATGCGTTGATAATAAAGTACAACAAATACATTATCTTGATGAGATAAACAAAGACGGCTGTCTATGAAGTCTGCGACGAACGAGGAAGGTCGGGAAATTTTATGGGATTTTAATGGCCGGTTGCTGTTGAGGCTCGCCAGTAAGTAGGCGCCTCATGATGGCTGTAAATAACCAGCTGTTATTTTATAAACAAGCTGATCGGACATTGTTCTTTTCATTTTCTAGTAGGCGCTGTTGCCGAATTGTTAACTTGAAACAGGGCGATTTAAATTTTGAAATCCCTTATTTCAAGATTGATTTCGAATCGTTTCCGTGGTGAATTCGAAAAATTAATGAATGAAACTCATAATTATTCAGTTTGAACTTTCATATGAAGTGATAACCCAAATTGATGAGAATTCCCTAATGGGGCCTTTTTTCACGACGATTTTCTGTCAACTGCCAGAAAGACTGCTCTAGCGATGAAGCTCACAAAAGCTCCTGACTTCTTGTCAGTTCTTTTCCTTTTTTTGCTATAATGTATTTAAATCAAACAACATGCATGTGACCCCTTCCGAAGTCTAAGGTGTTCCGCCCGAAAAGCGAAAGTATGCCAGAAGATGAAATGATTAATAACCTCCCCCTCTCGTGTCAATCCGGCTGATTACAAAGCCCATGATGGATTTCCTACCAAAACTCCGAAGCACAAATAATAACCCTCATAATAATTGCGATGATAACTTGACAGTTAAACCCATAAATTCCCCATCAATCCGGCAAACAGATAAAATTTCAAGAACCTCCTTTCCTAAATGAGTAATGAGGAATTTCGTTCATCAAATTGCCATTTTGGAGGACTGAAGAGTGGAACCCCCGGGGGCCTGAAATGCACACGCTACAGAACGGAATGAAGACAACCGAAAGATGGGAACAAACAATATTACGTTCGTCTTTATTCAGGGAAAATCAATATTAAACAATACCGGGGGTTAGGCGATTTTGTAGGAAGTGGATTTTGCCCGTGTCATTTTCCCCTATTTCGTCACGAAGAAAACGTTAATTTGATTCGGTTGAGGTTGATCTACTGGAATTAATATCAATATAATTAAATCTGATTAGGTTTATGAAATATTCGTGATCTAATTCTTTCGACATGAGTTGAATTTTGATTTGATCATTTTTTTGGAATGCTTAAAACGTCTTCCACAAGTTCTCTGCCTTAAACGATGTTTTTTTCAATCTATCACGAAATTATAAACTTTTTTAAAATGAATTCGCCATGGAATCCACCACATGTTTTTGGGATTTTTCGAAGGACACGCGTATCTCTCAGAGAAATAATAGTAGATCTGAATGTGATGAATATTCTTGAAGAGCAACTCTTTTAGTAATAAATCTCCAAATTTCATCGACCTCGGTGTAACCGTTCGGCCTTGACGAATTTTTAACTGAATCCATCTTTTTCAGGATTTTTCGAACGTCAGCATTCGAGTCGTTTATCTCTAAATTAAAGTAACCGTAGATGGAAATACGATACATATTCTGAAAGAGCAATTCTTACAGTTATAAATCTGAATATTTCATCCATCTCGGCGCAACCTTTCGGTCTTGACGCATTTTAACTGAACCCTTTTTCAGGATTTTTCGAAGGTCAGCTTTCGAGTCGTTTAACTCTCAATAAAAGTAACCGTAGATCGAAACGTGATACATATTCTGAAAGAGCAACTCTTCTAGTTATAAATCTGAAAATTTCATCCATCTCGGTGCAACCGTTCGGTCTTGACGCATTTTTAACTGAACCCATCTTTTTCAGGATTTTTCAAAAGTCAGTTTTCGAGTCGTTTATCTCTCAATAAAACTTAACGTAAATGGAAATGTGATACATATTCTGAAAGAGTAACTCTTCTAGTTATAAATCTGAAAATTTCATACATCTCGGCGCAACCGTTCGGTCTTGACGCATTTTAACTGAACCCTTTTTCAGGATTTTTCGAAGGTCAGCTTTCGAGTCGTTTAACTCTCAATAAAAGTAACCGTAGATCGAAACGTGATACATATTCTGAAAGAGCAACTCTTCTAGTTATAAATCTGAAAATTTCATCCATCTCGGTGCAACCGTTCGGTCTTGACGCATTTTTAACTGAACCCTTTTTCAGGATTTTTCGAAGGTCAGCTTTCGAGTCGTTTATCTCTCAATAAAACTTAACGTAAATGGAAATGTGATACATATTCTGAAAGAGCAACTCTTCTAGTTATAAATCTGAAAATTTCTTACATCTCGGCGCAACCGTTCGGTCTTGACGCATTTTAACTGAACCCTTCTTCAGGATTTTTCGAAGGTCAGCTTTCGAGTCGTTTATCTCTCAATAAAACTTAACGTAAATGGAAATGTGATACATATTCTGAAAGAGCAACTCTTCTAGTTATAAATCTGAAAATTTCATCCATCTCGGTGCAACCGTTCGGTCTTGACGCATTTTTAACTGAACCCTTTTTCAGGATTTTTCGAAGGTCAGCTTTCGAGTCGTTTATCTCTCAATAAAACTTAACGTAAATGGAAATGTGATACATATTCTGAAAGAGCAACTCTTCTAGTTATAAATCTGAAAATTTCATCCATCTCGGCGCAACCGTTCGGTCTTGACGCATTTTTAACTGAACCCTTTTTCAGGATTTTTCGAAAATCAGCTTTCGAGTCGTTTATCTCTCAATAAAAGTAACCGTAGATCGAAATGTGATACATATTCTGAAAGAGCAACTCTTCTAGTTATAAATTTGAAAATTTCATCCATCTCGGCGCAACCGTTCGGTCTTGACGCATTTTTAACTGAACCCTTTTTCAGGATTTTTCGAAGGTCAGCTTTCGAGTCGTTTATCTCTCAATAAAAGTATCCGTAGATCAAAATGCGATACATATTCTGAAAGAGCAACCCTTTTAGTTATAAATCTGAAAATTTCATCCATCTCGGCGCAACCGTTCGGTCTTGACGCATTTTTAACTGAACCCTTTTTCAGGATTTTTCGAAGGTCAGCTTTCGAGTCGTTTATCTCTCAATAAAAGTAACCGTAGATCGAAATGTGATACATATTCTGAAAAAGCAACTCTCCTGGTAATAAATCTCGAAATTTCATTGAGCTCATTGCAGTGGCGGTTCCAGGAGTGATGTTGGGGTAGGCGCATAATGTTATATTTGAAATTGAAAGGTGTTTGTTGACATAAAATAAGATAAATAGGTTTTATAGTTGTAATAAATGCTATGCGTTTAAAAGAAACCCAGTTTCCAACTCATTCATCTTTGAAGAGAGAAATAAAATCATTTTTGGATATTCGAAAAAATATTTCGATCAAGTTCTCCAAGGAGGGAGCCATGCCCCCCACTGGAAACGCCCTTGGTACTAGTATTCAACAGAACTGTGTCCCTCCTAGAGGATTATTCTCAAATCGTTACTCATCTTGTAGAGATCTACCATTCCTCTAATTAATGATCCTATCCACTTGTCCGGGCTTGTCGTTTTGGAGAACCCCCTTCGATTTTTGCTGTGATTAATTGGTCAGCCTAATCCCCCTGCTATCAATTCCAACCAACGCAAAACTCTAGCGAATACACGACGGTCCTGGTTCAATGACATGTTGATTGATTTTCACGAAATCCAATACTTCGATGTTATTCACAAAACTTGACAAGTCCCATTTTAGTTGCGCATAATAGAACGAAAGGAAATGAAAAAAATATGAGAAATTGTTGAAAGGAACTGATTCGAGTAACCTCTGAAAATCACTTTATAATTATACAATTTGTAACTTAATGGCGTGGATATTCCGATGTGGTAATTATTAATTACTTAATGTTCTCGTGAAATTGTTTTGGTTCTCATACTTTGAAATTTCTTTCAATTATTTCTTAAATAATAATATACAGTGTGTTTCTCGAATGCGTGTCATTATTGGAACATTTTTTAATTCTGCTGAATGAATAAATCACAAAATTCTGTGAGCCGCTTACGCGAAATACGCAGTAAATTGAATTCCGATGAAGAGTCTTAAATTATAGAACGTTTAAACACAGCCTTGACTGAAAGCATTTACATTTTTATTAATGTAAAGATACTGGGAGGATTTCATAAAGATATTGATTAATTTGCACTAATTTATTCAGGGGAAGTTCTGACACGTTTTAAAATCACGTTCAAGTCAACCAAGATCTCGATTTGAACTCGAATATGAGCTAGTGTTAAATATTATTACTATGCAACTGCTGAAGCTCTCCATGCTAAAAATAGCAGTCTGGCAGTTTCGATTTTTCTCATCTGAATCAGTGTCCGACTTCCGAAGCTGTAGATCGATTATATTTAATTGAGAAATTCTTAGTCGATTCACGTTATTAAGCAACAACAAAAATTATGCATTTTAAACGAGTCACAATCTATAAATCACACTTGTACGACGAGGCAGCTGATGAAGGAGTAGACGATCAATTTAGAGCTGAAAAGTTTTCGTCAATTCATCAAACGATTTGAGAGATTGTAACTAGGCATTTTCCTAGTAGTTTTATAAAATATGTTTCACCGAAAAGTAAGTTGCACTCAACTTGTTATGCTCCTCAATAACCAATATGAAGAATTATATAAATGTGAATGCAGTGAAAAAGAAGTAATTCGAAATGAAAGGAAATGTTTTTACGGTCCATTACACTAAACACTTCGATACATGCACGAGCTTCAGAAACACTTTCTACGCCTATCAAACTCTGAATTGAGTTTGAATTTCACTCATAAAAAACTCACATACAAAGTAAATTGAAATAAGTTCATTGCGTCCGCTAATTTTGTTAATAGGTGAAATCCGCTCAATGTATTCGGAGTCATATAGGTATACGATCATATTTCAAGAGATAACGAAATATCTCTACAAAGGAATAAAAAGATATAACCATAATTTTCATTCCAAAAGTCAGTATTGAGAACTGAGAAAGTGAAAAGTGCTCCAAGAGTGATTTTCGGAAATGAAATGTTTTACGTGGTAAGACCCTATTGTCTTTTTCGCGTCACAAACTATATATTTGTTCCACGTAGGACCAACGATCCAATTACCTCCGAATCGCAGAGAAATAATGGCTAAAGTAGCTCGATTCGGATGCTGCGGCAAGTTATAATGATAAAGATGGATCCGTAGAGTTCCCTAACCGAGAGATATAATCCCTAATGACTCTACTCGTACGGAGGTTTGTAAATAGCGGAGATCTGAATTTCGGTCGACGCCTTCGGGAATCCACTTACAGGAAGTTCGACGTGTTCCAAAGTTGTAGTATTTCACCTCATCGGGGAACTGCTGCAAGTCCCCATAAGTAGTGCGATGCTAAATTTGGACATTGTTCGAAAATACATTTCTCGGAAAAAAAGACCGACTTGGCAACACCGACGGACTGAAGATGGTAAATTCAAAAAATAAATTCGTATACTTAAAATATTCAACTTTTACAAAAAGTGGTTTTGTTCAAAAAAAGGTCGCAAATTGTTCAGGACAAATAATGTTGGAAAATAAAATTGCCCCATGACCGAAGTTGTTGAGCTTTCAAGTAAATTGTAAATTTCCGCTGTTTTCTCAAAATCACGAAATAACGAAATCCAGAATTGGTGTGAAATTCAAAAAAATTTCGAAACGATACATGAGGAAAGGAAATGTGATCCTATAGAAGGATACATTCTGAATTTAACAACTTCTTCGAAAAAGTTATTTATTGTTTACGAAATGAAGCATTACCAACCTAAAAGTATAATAATGTAACAATTCATTGAATTATTAGTCGAGAAAGGTTGCAAATTGGTGAATGCGCCGGTTCCTCAAAATCACTGTCGTGTATAAAATTCAACCCTTAAAAGGGTCCGATGTTGTCACGACCTCTGAAAATCGTTTTAAAATGACCTTCGTTCGGAATTAGCACAGAGGTTCACCATCCCCAGGTAAGGTCTTATTTCGTTTCAAGATCATCCGGTTCTACAAATTATAAATCGTATTGTCATTGCAACAAGGTTAGGCTAAATCTAATGACGATGCCCAGAACTGGAGGACCACGTAGTAGAAGATCGTTTTTCAACATTTCGGAATTTTCTCGTCCTTTTCATGACATTTGATTGGATGACCTTATTCGTGTACCCCACTCAATTTATCAAAGTGTTTCCGTCCATATATCGGTATTATCATTGCCTGTTCGTTGCTTCACTGCCCTGGAACGATCTAACAACGTTACTCGCTAAATGAGGCGCACGATACGGTGTAGTTCTTTCTTTCTTGGCTTGGATTGATTAAAGCATAATCGAAAATGAATTAGTGATCTTATCGCTTCGTTGACGGAATCCCCTGGCCTTCTGGTTCGGTTTTAGAGATAAGTCGCAGTGTAAACAAGTCTGTAATTAGTTCGATCGAAGGTATATCTCTATTGTTCCATTATCTTGAATAACGGATTGTGTTGAAAGCTTATGTATGGACGACCAACTCCGATGAAAGTGTCTTATCATTTTTTTACTTTTCTTGAACCTCCGTGTGATCTTTTTCTCGTTTTTTTTTCAATCTCTGCTTCCTTGATCTTATTTTTCAGTAACAATCTTCATTCCACATTAAATTGTTGCAATTTAAATGAAGCACGAGTCGAAGCGTTACTGTTTTTAGAAATACTTTTCAAATTTTTTGTTTTCTGGAGCTCTAACTCCGATTGAAATAAAAACTAGGGGTATCCTAATTTTGTCTGCAGACACCATGTATAATCGTTTTAAGTATATATACCTTGCTATTGCAAAAATATTGAGATTATAGAAACGTATCCTTAATTTTAGAAGAGCATTTATTATATTAATATACCAATAGAGCATTTTTCGTACATTTGAACCACATGTTTTTATGTAGGGATTATGGAAAATAAGGAATTTTCGAAAAATAGATTATTTCAAGATATGCACCGATTTTGCCGCACAAAAATATCAATTCGAATGCTTTATCGTTACCAACATTCGGTTACTTCTGAATCTAAGATCATTGAAAAGGGCATACTCCTTCTGATGAAAATGATGTATTTTCTGTGAAATATCTTCGAAACGTCACATTTTGAAATAACCATTTCAACCGTTTCCCAAAAAAAATTATTTTAAGCACTTAAAAATGAAAAATAAAAATGGATATTTGAACTTTAAAGCGTTTTGTGAGAATTGTACAAGCTGGCAACATCGACTGAAATATGCCTTGATAATAAAGGACAACAAATGCATTATCTTGATGAGATAGACAAAGATGGCTGTCTATGAAGTCTGCGCCGAACGAGGAAGGTCGTAAAATTTTATGGGATTTTTATGGCGGGTTGCAGTTGAAGCTCTCCAGTAAGTAGGCGCCTGTAGATCAACAGCTGTTATTTTATAAACAAGCTGATCGGACATTGTTCTTTTCATTGTCTTGTATGCGCTGTTGCCAAATCTTGAACTCTGCACAAAGCGATTTAAATTTTAAAACCCCATATTTGAAGGATGATTTCGAATAGTTTCCGCGGTGAATTTGAAAAAATCACGAATTAAACTACTCATTCAGTTCAAACTTGCATATGCAGTGATAACCCAAATTGAGGAGAATTCCTCATTATACACCGCATAAAAATCACGAAATTTTTTTTTAACGGAATCAGCCAATTTTCCGCTGAAGCTATGAAATTCGTAGCCTTATTCCGAGCCTTATTCCAATGGGGAAATTCGTAACCGAAACATTTCTGAATAAATTACGTCTGCCAACATTGCCGCTGTCGGGTGGGCTTTTGCTCTTCGACCCAAAGTTATCCAATTCCAAGTCAGCATGTGTTTTTGTAAGTTTAAGTGTTCTCAGATTGAGATTCGAGATCATTTGACAATTTTGTGAGATATGAGTCCTGGATTTTGCTATTTCGATTGTCCTGTGCAATTCAGATGAGAGAATCACTATCCTAAGAATTTATACATTCAATATTATTGTAAATATTTTTTACACGAATTGAATGTGCAGTGAATAATTGGTCAATGAACGTTGGGGAGGAAAAAAATCACATTAATGGACATTCCTCTACATAAAAAGTGTGAGAATTTAAATGCAAGATTGCAAGGTTCAATGAAATATGGGTTGTAATTTGAAAATATTGAGTTTTAGTATTTGTCGAATTTCATGATCTTCTCATAAACACTCTGTAAGTTTTGGGTCCAAACTACAAATAGTGTTATAATTCTGCCTAATGGCAGAATTGAAAATAGTTCCGATTTATTTGGTAAATATGTACTTCCCCAGCAGAAATATTCAAAGGAGTGTGACCTCCTGTTTTCACCATTCTTTTCATAAGAACCTCAATAACTCACCCAAGGTAACATACTGTTGAAATTGCCATTAAATAATAGAAGATAAACTGGCAGTGATATTCAATATAAGAAAGTAGCAGGCGGTTTCCGGTGTAGGAAACTGCGAAGCTCTATAAATATTTCAGAGCGAAAGTTCTTTAGAGAAAACCCCAATATCCGAATTTTCAGCAAAAAATTGTGATTAGTTCCCTATAAATGTTTAATAAACCATCCACAGTGGAACACTCTGTAGACTGGCAATCACGAATTGTAAATTGAACACTGTCTGAATCAGAAAAATATCTTAAAAGTTAAAGGGCACTTCTTCCGAACATAGAACAACTTTACAATTTCCCAACCCTACTTCGAAGAATTTTCCAACGAAATATACATAATTGAACTACTCAGAATTCAGTTCAGGATATCCTCGATGCCACATCAACGAAAAATTAATTAATTAAAGGAGGACACTCACCTTACAAACGAATTATCGATTATCCTGCCGTACAAGGAAGCCAGCGCATAGTTGGCGCTGATAGGGCTAATCTCTGGAACATCCTGAAACAAAGGGATGGTTTACATTAATGAAGGTCGGACAGACTTAGGTACCAGTGGAGTGGGAAAGGGATTTGAATTAGTGATATTTTTTTGAACGATCACGGAGTTATTATTTCAATAATAATAATCATTATTATTCAGTACTATCTATAAAATATTCACCATATTCTGAGTAGCAAATTTTATAGGATCATCCCTGAATATATTCAAATTGGCTAAAAGCTAAAACAAAGTAGCACAAAATACCACAATTTTAAACAATGTGCAAAAATATTAAACACATCGAATAATATAAATTTTCACAGAGGTCACAAAAATAATGAAATCTATGTCAAGCAGATTATATTTTTCCTGTGGTTTCTTTCGAGAAATAAAATTATCGGTTCAAGTTCATCTCCGAATTCCGAGTAAATTAGCGAGATAACGATTCCTAAACAAATATCACACCGATTTATTGAATGTTGATGTTTGGGAGCTCTGGTACGATAAACGTTCAGTATGTTTATATAGTTTGAAATCATGGAGAAAGGGAAATCACTGTAAAGGCACTTGAACATGTAGAAAATCGGTTGGTGTATTCAAGTAATCGAAGGAAACAAGAAACAGGGAATATCATGTTTTTATTTTGTTCATCTGATGAAAAGTAGGCCACATATGGGAAAATATCATTCGGATATGTTTCCAATATACCATTCATTGATTAACTGCTGATTTGGCTATTACATAACATTACTTATCGATGGCGAAATGTAAACATGTAAGTACATAAATAAGGTGTACTATAAAATGAATTAATGTTCACTTTCAGTCAATTCAACTTATTCGTGAAAACTGAGTGGGACAAAATTTTTGTTACGGGATTAAATAAATTAAATTTTTGCTATTGTATCTTCCGGTGGTGATTCAGATAAACCAAAACTTTCACATGCCTTCCGCCGACAATGAATAGTAACAAAATTGAGCCTCGGGTTACCCACTATACAACATGCCCAATGATTAGGTCTTCAGGTAGCTCGGGTTTGAATGGGGTGGTCATCAGGTTCATGATAATGAAGCCAGTTGTGAAAGCTTAGAATTCAATTATAATCAACCCAAAATTTCTTGGAATATGATATTATCATTATTAATTTGTATACGTTACGGTTTTTCTATTGCCAATTTCAATTTAATCACTTTATTATGAATATTTTCTTTATGTTATTTAGTTTCTAACATTTTTGGAATACACTTTTCTTTTTTTTTCCTTTAATATACAGACAGCATATAATATTTATACCTTTTTTTCACGAGATGATACATATAGAACAATAATTAAAAGAAAACTGATAAAGTATAATATTTTGAGTGTGTTGATTTTCAGCATCTACGGAATAATAAAAATAACAACTTCATTCCTTAACTAACCTCTTAAGAGTTATTTAAAATATAAAGGTACGATTTTCTTTTATATTTGTCATGAAGAACAAGCATTAACTCACCTTGGAAGGAATATAACATTTCCGATCATTCTGGAGATGAATTATCAAACAGTTTTTTTACTGTAGTTTATCCTCAAGTTCTTGTATTATAGTCCGAATTTTATGGTACTCCTTTACTCTAACCTCTGCCAAAACTCACACATATGCTGAATTGTTTGAAAAACAAAAATATATCGATACAAAAATATTTTTGTAGCACACAACACTATAAGAAACAATACTCGGTTTAGGTAATACTTTTGAGTATTCAAATACTCAATGGTAACACTATAAAATGTAGTAAACGACCTCGAAACCAAAGTTCTAGTCACGTTGACGATCGAAACGAGAACAACAAACTAAAACTATTTTCCTATTTCTCGAAGAAGCTCGAAGAACAATAATTAAAAGATAACTAATAAAGTATAATATTTTGAGTGTGTTGATTTTCAGCATCTACGGAATAATAAAAATAACAACTTCATTCCTTAACTAGTCTCTTAAGAGTTATTTAAAATATAAAGGTACGATTTTCTTTTATATTTGTCATGAAGAACAAGCAATAACTCACCTTGGAAGAAATATAACATTTCCGATCATTCTGGAGATGAATTATCAAACTGAGTTTTTTTACTGTAGTTTATCCTCAAGTTCTTGTATTATAGTCCGAATTTTATGGTACTTCGTTACTCTAACCTCTGCCAAAACTACCACATATGCTGAATTGTTTAAAAAACAAAAATGTATCGATACAAAAATATTTTTGTAGCACACAACACTATAAGAAACAATACTCGGGTTAGGTAATACTTTTGAGTATTCAAATACTCAATGCTAACACTATAAAATGTAGTAAACGACCACGAAATCAAAGTTCTAGCCACGTTGACGATCGAAACGAGAACAACAAACTAAAACTATTTTCCTATTTCTCGAAGAAGGCCCTTTTGTCGTGTTTTCATACCTAGGGTACCTACTCTACACTATACAGTGGTGTAGGGGGACGACGGTTGGACAAGCAGGTCAATGACGTCCTCAATATTTCATTTACTTTATGGGTTTCCGTCATTCTTCGAAGTAAAGTGATTATTTAGATATGATAAGCGAGAAGCAAAGATTGATTTTCGGGTTATGGTCTTAGTCGATTTGAAATTGGACCTTCTACTTCAGAATAGTTCGAAATATTCCAGATAATGGAATATTTGAAAAATTAAATATACGAAAAATACTACAAAATTCTTTATTTACAAGGGACCCACAATTTATTACAACTTTTTTTGCTTCTCGATCCCCATCTGAGTATATTTAACTTTTAATTCCCTATCCTGATTCTTATAATACTTTCAGACATATTAACAAATATGTACAAAAATTGACAAAAACATGGATCCAATGAAATAGGCGCAGAAAAGACATTTTATACTTTAGGAAGCTGAAACTTCGA
The DNA here is from genome assembly GCF_907165205.1 of Coccinella septempunctata. Taxonomy (NCBI): domain Eukaryota; kingdom Metazoa; phylum Arthropoda; class Insecta; order Coleoptera; family Coccinellidae; genus Coccinella; species Coccinella septempunctata. The sequence continues at coordinate 25,098,541 of NC_058194.1, forward strand.
AAATATGTCCATAATGAGCATGAGTTTCGTGTAGAAAAAACTTGGTTTGTGGTATACAGGTCGTCCCGAAATTTTTCATATTTTTACTCGATACAAAAACAGCAAAAAGTTGATTTTTTCAAAAGGAAATTCACAGTACGCATGTATTGCAACATCATCCTCAGGATCTCAGTGACCTATTGTTAAAATTTCAACTTCCCAAAATATGAAATGTCATGTACATATATAAATATCTCATTGGATCCATGTTTTTGGTAATTTTTTTTTGAAAAATCATACATCAATATCTCCGAAGTATCAGGAATAAATTATAATGAGTAATTGTAGCACACAAATAACACAAATATTGAAATTAACAATTCATTCAAGTCGCCGAATCGTCAAAGACGAACATGACACCATAATTTGATGCATTTTCCGCGCAAGGTTGCACGTTTATTAATAAAATTCCTGAAAGTCGGTTCAAGATGCGGCTGTGGCCTTCTCTAGACAACGTAATGACGGCGAAACACAAGAATAGCAATTACATCCAGATAACGGTGTTATTATGCCAGCGACGTACTGTATTCGTAATCGCCGCTTAACAATACTTCCATGAATATGTTAATAATGAAGCGGATTTAAATCAGGAGAATCGACGTCGACTTGATTGAAGAGTTCTCGTTGAGCGTTTTCAAAGATTTGTTGGTGTCGGTCGGTATTTCGAAATAATCAACCTGGATTATCTTCCAAGAAAATTTGATGCACAATTAAGTGTTTTATAGGGAATATATGCGAAATTTGCGATTCTTACCATAAACTTTCATGAACCACTACATGCCTTTTAAATTCTTCCGGTGATGCTATTATGATAGCATGTTACTTTATTACATCAATTAAAGTGGCAATCTAGATGTTCTGTATGTTTGTTCAATTATTTATTCTGTAGTAGAAGGTGTATGCCCCATTTCTTCAGCATGCAATCATTTTAATTTCATTAATGGATATCCTATAATAATCGGAAGAATTCATTGAAATAGAATACACTCATCACAGTTATGATTCTCTCATTTCTCTCTCGGATTCTATTTTCATTGTAGAGATATAATAATTAAAATAATCGATCGAGAAATTAAAATCACTTTGACAACATGAATATTAATAATGATGCATCATTATCTATACTTGAAAAATAAATAACTTATGATGCATCGAAAAAACTATGAAATAGAATCAAGTAAAAATTATTCTCAAATCTATATAAAAGTTTTTAAAGCCTTCCTTGAAATTTTTAAAAATTTAAGCTTTAAAAAACGGCTATGAAAAGGAATATAATGATTAATCAATAACAACAATGATAACACTATATCGCACTTATATTCATCCAAAGATATAAGAACCCAAAAATATTTTTAATTTTAAATGAAATGTTTCAATTTTTTCCTATTTGGTAAGGTGGCTTTGTGAAAGCTGAAACAGTATTTCAAAGTACCTATTCATAACATTTGTGAATATGTCTAAATATCGACATTTTTTCATGCATATTAACACTGATCATCATTTCATGTGATCAGGCGTCAGATTTCATTTTAGAATGAATTATTCATGCATTTTAAATCTTTTAAAAGTTTCAATAATCGAAACTCACTTTGATGGTATGCATCATGTCAACCCTAATTCGACCATTTTCCATATTTTACAGGGTGAGTCTTTGACTCGTAAAAATATTTAAACAGTAGATTCTTGAGATCAAGATAAACACTTTTTTCCAATACCATTTTTTCCGATTCGGCACTGATAAAAAGATATAGCCATTAAAAGTTTTCATAATGAGCTGTGCCACCCATGAAAAAACAAAATTACCCTCGGAATAACCAGTTCACTACACATCTGTGGATCTTTCAAACAGAGTATTATTGAGAGAAATTTTTCAAATTTCACATATACTTTTTAATTTTTGAACATCAAATTACTCGAAAATGGCGCATTATGAATAATAAATTTTACAAAACGTTCAAATATTCATTAGATAGCGTCCAACTTAGTTTCAAGAGTTGGGTTTTTTAAATTTTTGGTATTTTTATGGTACGTAATGGTCTTAATGAGAAAACTGGAAGACGTGGATGATATCTGGTATTCGTAAAAGTTTCATCAAATTGATGAAAATCTATATTCCGAAATTCATTTCATTCGATAAAACCGTTTGTGAGATAGAACTAAAAATAATATTTTTTTATGGTTTTTCAACAGCCTGTATATTTTAAACCGAGCCGATTCGAAGAAAATTGTAACGGAAAAAACTGTTTCTTTTGACCTGAGGAATCTATTGTTTAAATATTTGTACGAGTCAAAGACTCACCCTGTATATTATTTTCACTAAATGGTTTTACTTCTCTGACTTTTTCTACTTTCACATTGCTTACGGGTGAATAACCTGGAACCATTTCCAGAAATTCAATATCTATCTCATCGGAAGAAGTACTCCGCTAGTGAGATTTAAGAATATAAAGCTACACAATATCGTCATCAACTGCGAGGGCGTGAAAATAGAGCAAGAAGGTCGGACCTGAGCATGCGAAGCGTCATAACGATAGCTTCCATTCAGGATTCAGGCAATTCTCTTTCATTTGCATAGTTCTGCTCGAATATTCCACGTGCAGGTATATTCGGAGAACTATTTATTGGCTTTTATATCAAGGGCAAGAAGAACGCTCACGTCTCCAAGCTGCAATTGAAATATTCTCCCAGAAAACTTCCGTTTATTGTTAAATCAATTTCTATTCATCCGTTTCCTGACATCGTGAGACATAACACGTAGATAACATTCAACGAAATGAAAAAGATATGTCATCAAAATGAATTTCTTTAGTTGGCCAATGAATTGAAACGAAAAATGCTATTTTGTGTTTCTTTTTGTCTACTTATTTTATATTTTTAGCGGATTTTTAAATTTTTTTTGGATCATTCAGATTCGATTCCAAATGTTGTGTTAGAGTTTTAGATTTCGTGGGAATATGCTACTCTTTTTCAAGTTCACAGGAGAATATTCTTTACGCCATGGATTTAGCCTCAATAGTTTTCGAGAAAACGCTTGGAATAAATTACCACGGTTTTCTTGGGAATTCCAGGTTGCTGCTGGTGTGAAACCTTTCGTATTATCTTGGGAAAAGAGAAAAATAATTCTTCCAAGGAGGGATCTGGGAAATACTGAGCCAATGTGTAAAATGCGCAGCAATTTTTCCTAGCGGTGTTGTGTCTGGAAGTCCCTCTATCCCAGGATTATTCGCGGGATATGAAAGCTATTAAATACCTCATTCCTTCACCCAACCACCCGTTCCATTATGAATTTCTAATCTGCGAACGGAAAGCCAGAGCGAAAACTCGGGCGAGAAGGAAGACATTCATAGAAATCAGTTGCCGATTCCGTCTAAACTTTTAATGACTCCGCAGTTTTTGTTCCGAAGTATATCTTTTTCCGAAATTGCTCGAGTTTAACATTTCTATTGCTTCGTTTTCCCATGAAGAGGGTTCGTTTGTTGTTGTCGCTGACGGCTTCCCCCCAGAACTATCCTGGAAGCCAGCAAAACAAGGGCTTGCGAGGAGGCCTGGATGTAATTATTTCGGTCTGTTATTTAATCATTCGCCCGAGATGGATTTGACGGCCAGAAATCGCCGAACAAGAGTTGGTGCGAGTCGGGTCTCGCCAGATTTGAATTTAATGGAGTTGGGAAAAATTGGGACGGCGATTAACGAGGTTCAGAACTTCGGATTCGGGATATTACGTAGGAGATTCATCGGCTGAAGTTCAAGCGTGATGTTATCACCATTGACCCAACTACTGTTAGCATTGAGCTTTGTGCTTGTGAAAGTCTGTTGTACAAAGGCTTAATAAGACCAAAAAAATTTCATCCCATTTTTACGACGATTGTTGGAGGTTTCGAACAAGAAGAAGACGAATTTTATTGGCGAGAATAGGTAACGACAGATAATAATAGAGTGATGGTGAAATGAACATTTTGAGTACAGCAATTCCTTTTTTAGGAGCCGAAAATTGGCTCATGTCTCCCTAACCCATGGGAGAGTTGAACAGGGGGCGAAAGAGACTTGACCATAGGTTTGTTTTATCAGGAAAAACATTGAAAGAAAACAATTTCCAATGACCAACGATTGTCTATGTCAAGGTTTTCATCATCAGATGTATCAGCTTATGAAATACATATTTTCTATTTCAGAGTCACTCTCACTTATTTCCGAGATATTTTTTACTTTTTTGAACCTTTGTATATTTTTTTTTATATTCATTTCTATCATTCAATTTCCTTTTTTTAGAGCAAACTATTAACTAAGCTCAGTACAGGAAACTTAGACCACTGATAAACATTATCGATATTGAAACATCGACTTCGATTTTGAAAAATCTACATCGATTTTGTATCATCGACATCAATTTTGAAACATCGACATCGATTTTGAAACATCGACATAGATTTTGAAACATCGACATCGATTTTGAAACACTGACATCGATATTAATTAGACATTTATTTTGAAAAATCTACATCGATTTTGTATCATCGACATCAATCTTGAAACATCGACATCGATTTTGAAACATCGACATCGATTTTGAAACATCGACATGGATTTTGAAACGTCGACATCGATTTTGATGTCGACATCGATTTCGACATATCGATATAGATTTTGAAACATTGACATCAACTTTGACATATCGACATCGATTTTGAAACATCGATATCGATTTTGAAACACCGACATCGATTGTGAAACATCGACATCGATTTTGCCGAACCCTTGTCCCCAACGGCTCGCCAGCAATTAAGTGTTACGATTTTACAGGCCCACAATATAACAAACGCCGATAATGAGCAGCGGAATTTGATTCATTCATTGAAATCATGCATATCCGTGACGACTTTATGGAACGACATGGAACATTCGGTTTAATCTATATATAACACGCTCCATTGCATTGCCTTGCCCCGAATAATCCTGAAGGGGGAAGCTCACTGAATAGAATAACTTCGATTAAACTTAATCTGTCACAACGTCCTGGATTATTTGTGCTCCCTGAAGATATTTTTGATTCATTATTTTTTATTGTTAAACTTCAGCAGTGAAGAAGACTCTAGAGACTAGAATATAGAGCACGCTGTAGATTTCGCGAGCTGTAAACTTCAACATGCGGAAAAAATGATTTTATCACGTTTAAATCAATTCGATTTCAGTCTGTTCGACATAATTTAATGATTATTCACATTCAAGAATAAAGTCTGAGATTATTTCGCAGCAAAATGGTTGATGAGTTTGCAGATTATACAGGTCATTCATCTTTGCTATATCCCGTTACCGGGAATAAATCTACAAAAAAGATTAAAAAAAAAACAACAGACTTATAGGGCAACTGGAAACAGTGTGCCCTCCTGTGACTGATGAGACCCAACCGTGAACTACAGATCCTTCCACACTCCGGGCATGGATAGTCACCAACCGGATATAGCCGCCGCTGTATTCTTCTTGAGTCTCCATTATAATTGTGCACCATAGACCTCCACTGTGACCTGTCTAACGCTAGTTGTTCCTAGTTATGATTGGCATTAACTGATTATAGAGATTGATGTAGTGTATCCTTAAACCGCTTATACTGGCCTCCTGGTTTCCGGACTCCCTCTGTCAATTCGCCATGCAGAGCTATTTTGGAGAGTCTTGTGTCTTGCACCCTCAGAATGTGGCCACTCCATCTGAGTCGGGCCCTCGTTACTTGAGTCCCAATTGTTGTACAACTCGCGCGTAGCAAGACTTCTGCACTTTGTGGAACCATCTGATGTGCATTATCTGTCTTAGATGACGTTGTTGCGTTTGTTCAAGCTGTTTAATATGTCGCCTATAGGGCGTCCAGCTTTCGCTTCCGTAAAGAAGCGTTGGGAGGACGACTGATTTGTAAACAGCTGTGTTGGTATGAGATTGAGGTCGTGATTTTGAAACACTCTGCCCTTTAGCTTCCAGAATGCCGGGGTTCCGAATTGATACGGTTTTGTATTTCCGTGTCTAGGTTAGCCCAAGTATTTATGAAGCTTCCCAAGTATTTGAACTGCTCGAATTTCATTCTCCAGGCTGATATGTGTTTGAAGGCTTTCTAGCGGATTTACTAGGATTTTGGTTGGATTTTGAGTCTAAGGCCTAAAGCTTCGTATATATGTTTATAGGCATTATCTGTAGATCCTCTGGGCTGCTAGCGATAAGTGCGCAGTCGTCTGCAGATTGAAGTTCCGTGATAAACTTTGAACGAGTTTTTGCTCTGAGGCGCTTCAGGTTAAATAGGCCTCCATCAAATCTGAATCTTATTCCAAAATCTCTTACAGTCATACTAATGTCAGCAATTATCGAGACAGCTATGGCGAAAATATTGAAGAGTAAAGAAGCTAACACGCAGCCTTGTTTTATTCTATCAATTTGTTCCATTTTCGTCGAGTTGAGGGTTGTGTTGCTCTGACGAAGTTAAATGACACCGAAACCTTGGTTTCTCCACGAAATGGTATTTCGTTAATACTTTGAGTTATGGTGCTTTGCTATTTCGATTAAGATCGTAATATCTGTTAATTTGTATCAGCCAGTGTTGTGTACCCGAGTAAATTTCGTTTATTATCGTCCTACCTTACCTTGAATCGTTTCATGATTTATAAACTTTCGTTTTCCGGTATGAGAACAAATCCCACAACCTGATAACTCGGAAATACTCGCGGGCTAGGAAAAAAGAGAATGATTGCTGCCCCGACGAGTGGAGGGTAACGAAGAGGCGTCCCACTTTCTTGGAGTAACAAGAGGTATCCATCTTGCGTAATTGCTAGTATCTATCACACCAGTCCGGACAATTTGTTTCTTGAATCGTGATCGATACGGGACCGTTGGAGCGTGAAACCGTTTTCCCCAGCGTGGACAATCGAAAAAAATATCGAGATTTAAATTCGATAAGAGTATCGGAGAACGATAGTTATCAGGGAGATTGTCGGGTATTTGAACAAACCAATCACGAAATGCGCGATTTAACGAGTTCAGTTATGAGGTTTAGAACTATAATGGTTGCTTGTCTGAGGAAGATCCTGATTGAATTGAAGAAAATAGGAGGAGTCCATCATATTTTCTAGTTTTCACCAGTCTGAGGGTGAATCTTCGACTTGTACAAATATTTTAACAGTAGATTCTTGAGGTCAAAAGAAACACCTTTTTCCCATATCATTTTTTCCGAATCGGCTCGGTTTAAAAGATACAGGCTGTTGAAAAACCATAAAAATCTTATTTTTAGTTCTATTTCACAAACGGTTTCATCGAATGAAATGAATTTCGGAATATACCTTGTAATTTATTCGATTAATCTTTTTCGAACACAAGGTATCACCTACGCCTTCCAATTTTATTTTTATGACCATTAGATATGTACCATAAAAATACCAAAAATTCAAAGAACCCAACTCTTTAAACTAAGTTGGACGCTATCTAATGAATATTTGAACGGTTTGTAAAATAAATGTATTCTTCATATTTTCTCGTATAATGCGCCGTTTTCGAGTAATTTGATGTTCAAAAATTGAAAACTTCTGTGATATTCGGAAAATTGGGCTGAATGCAACTCTGTTAAAAAGATCCACAGATGTGTAGCGTCACAGATTTAGCTTGTTATTTTGGAGGGAATTTTGTTTCTTCAGGGGTGGCATAGCTCATTATGAAAACTTAAAATGGCCATATCTTGTTATCAGGGCCGAATCGGAAAAAATGACCTCAAGAATCTACTGATAAAATATTTGTAGGAGTCAAAGACTCACCCTGTACATCTTCCCATCATCCAGTCCATGAAACGAAGCCAGAAGTTATTGGAGGAATATTGAAACAAGGGATCGACGATATCAATTGGAAAATCGAGCGAAACGACCAAAAGAGAATACTGAGGACCGTCATCATTCTGGAGGTTGACGGAAAAGAAATCGATCATTGATTTAAACTGGATCAGTTACTTCTAAGCATTGCAACAGAGATGCAACAACTACCATGGTTGGTCATGTGAAACTCACCCTTGGTTTCATAAAGCTTGATCGGGGAATCAACGCTTGATTGACGAATAGACGCCAATTTGTTTTCAATAATTCGGTCCTGTGCATTCAGAATATCATTCTCGAATCAAATTATGATGTTCATACGTCCATTCCATTATTCTTAATTGCTACTTTTTCAATATTTTCAGAAATGCAAAGGTTTCAGTAGTGAGAGTCCTGATATAATAAAAATTGCCGGTTCGATTTTAATTGTTTTTGCGTCCAATAGCCCATTCATTAGGGAAAAATAATGTCAAGCAACTTCTGTAAGAGCAAGTCTACTTTTGATGAATTTTATCCCTTTTATGACAATACACCACGTGCCTATTTTTAATGGACTCTCGCAAGCAGTTATTAATAAATCTGAAAAATCAAACTGCAACTCCATTTCCTTGATGGTGGAGCCTATTACCTCCATAAAGTCCCTTCGAGTTCGGGTCATAGGTGTACCGGAGTGTCTCTCGACAAAACATCGTTAACGGGTACTTCAAACGAGCTGAAAAGCTGGAATCGCAGGCTTAATTGCTTTTATAACAAAGAGCGAAGCGTTGATCAAAGGAAAATACGAAAGAACAGTAGGTATGTTAATTAACATAATAGTTTTCCATCTGTTTTCTCCGCTTTTCTTCTTGCTGTATACACGTGAACTGCTTTCTGATCATTTCGCGAGGAATGCTTTCCCAAATTGTTGGCCGAACCAAGTGCATGGAGGTTGTTTCATTTACGTTTGTCGCGTGGAGGATGGAATCCTATTGAGTATGTAGAAAGCCTGGGTCGACGATGTTTCAGTCGCTTGGAGTATAATTGTGGAGGTAATATAAAGAATGATATTTTTATAATAGGAGTGAAATGGTTTGAACTTCATTTTTTATGTTTTTTGAGTGTTTGATGATTTTGAAGTGTTATCTGGAACATGCCTTTTTCGTAGGTTGAAAAACCTATCAGTAACTAACATGTTAATTTTTTTTTAATTGTATGAAAACTGGACACAGCAATTCAGTAGAATTGTCGTTCCAATAATAACGTAGTGTAGGAAATCCCAGAGAAGTCTAAAGATCTGGACTCAACTGTAGACCGGTTTCAGGATCATTGTCCCTCATCAGTACAGTGTAGCGTTAAATAAACCAACCGGAGGATGGGGTCTTGAACGAAACTAGGGCGCCGTTTTGAGAAATTATTTCAATTCTCACCAGACAGTGAGAGTAATTCATAAAGATTTTCATTAAGTCTAACCATTTCATCCCTAAGTTACAGGGTGAGTCTTTGACTGGCACAAATATTTTTATATATTATATAATATAGATTTTGGGGTCAAAGGAAACACTTTTTTCCCCTACTATTCTTTCCGAATCGGCTCAGTTCAACAGATACAGGCTTTTGCAAAACCATAAAAAATGTAATTTTTAGTTCTGTCCTAATCCTACAAACGGTTTTATCGAATGAAATGGATTTCGGAAAATAATTTTGTATTTATATGATGAATCTTTTTCGAACACAAGATATCATCCACGTCTTCCAGTTTTCTCATTATGACCATTACGTAGCATAAAAACATCAAAAATTCAAAGAACCCAACTCTATCTATCTAATGAATATTTGAAAGTTTTGTAAAATAAAAGTGAGATGAGAAATATCTGTAAAATTCGAAAAATTGGGTATTTTGGATGAATAAACTCTATTTAAAAGATCCTCAGATGTGTAGTGTCATAGATTTAGCTAGTTATTCTCAAGGTAATTTTGTTTTTCCAGGGGTGGCAAAGCTCAAAGCTTCTTTTCAGGGCCAAATCGAAAAAATGGTATAGGAAAAAAGTGTTTTTTTTTTCATCAAGAATCTACTGTTATTTTTACGAGTCAAAGACGCACACCCTGTTCAAGAAAGATATAATTTTTGTACACTCTGATAAAGTTCCATTCGTTGTAAGTTGAAACTTTCTGCTGACATAAACAGCGTGAGGCAAATTATAAAATTTTTTCCAATGAGAAATATAATTCAATTTGTTTTTTTTTTTGTTTATTATTTTCGATAATGCACATTTTGAATCGGGGACAGTCCAAACCATTTTTTTTTTCAACAAACGGCTTGTCTGAAGAAATATTACAAATTGATCTAAGTATGCCACGGATCAGAATAGGCGGAAAAACAAGAACAAGGGTCACAATATGGCACGAAAGCGGAAAAGTAAGGGCCTATCATTCCAAATTGAGAAAAATCACACCAAACTGTGACTTCAGGTGAGTGGAGTAGTCTTTCATGGCATTGACGAGGAATAACTGCAGCCCAGTACCCAATCCACGATGCATTTCGGTCTAAATCATGGTGCCGACTGCAAACTACGGACCCTAAAGAACACAAAGAGCCCTGCCGCACCTACCTGTCCTCACCACAGCCGGTGGTGAAAGTTGTCAATCGTAAATGGTCAAAATTCAAAATCCGTTAAATGGTTTCGGAGTTACTGGCGCGAAAGCGCAAAAGATCTCGCGCTAGGGCTTCCCTGAAATTTTATATATTGGTTGGTCCATAGGTAGCAAATCATGTACGTTTATTCGAAAATTTGCTGTTTACGAAGCAACCCCAACTGAAACAATAAAGCAACGACTTGTAAATTATCCTCAAGAGCCCCGCGCCGAACTTACACCGACTATAACGAGGAGAATTTTCGAAGCCGCGTCATAAAATTAACGGCCGTAAGGATCGCGATGCGAAAAAGCACTCAACTTAAGATTCCTTCATTACCAGAATGGTTTACAAAAGTTCAACCGTTTTTTCAGCCGAACATATTCACGTGGCTCACCCCGATCTTGACCCCTCCGGGCGGAACCCCGTTTATACGCGAAGTTCATCGATCCGGCGACGCTGTCGGCGTTTCCGCGATCAACGATTGCGTTGCCCACCTTTCAATTTTAATTAAAGGTTCATTTGTTAGCCCGCCCGTTTCGCTCGTACGATTTGGAAAGGGATCGAGTAGGCCGCGCGTACGCCGTTTACCGCCGCTGAATCTCCGCACAATGCAGAATTAACATCTGACCCCGTTTCGATCTGTAACGGGAATTTAGCAACTATAAGTCGGCGTCGGTGATAGATGCTCTTGTTCGGACGGCGAACAGGAATTTTTCGGAAACTGTTACATTCGTCAGGCCCACGTTACAAGCGGAAACGGAGCAACTATACCGCGTTATGCCGCGACCAGACTAAATCAAGATCGCCAATAAACCCAACCTCCGTCGGATGTGCCAATTAGCGAAAAGATTTGAACTAATTTGACGTTTGCCAACGACTGACAACGTCCTAATCTCGCTCCACAACAAAACAAACATCCCTTTGATGTACCGCCTATCTACCAAACGCAGCCGATGCTAACGAACCGTTGGAAAGCGTTCGGATGACATCCAAACCGAATCCCACGTATTCGAATCTCTATTCACATCTGCGTTTGTTTGCGTTTGAACTTCGGCGTGGACGATGGGTTAAAATTGTAATGAAGTCTCGATGAATGGCGGCAAAGAACCATATCGAAAGAATGCAGGCAGCAAAAAACAAGCCAAAAAGATGTGAAATAGTTTGCACCTTGGATTGTCAATAATAGGCAGCTTTGTCGTGATTTGAAGTGGGAAACCATCACCGAATCAAGAACTCAGGGCTAAGACCAAGAGGAAGATCGAGTTCAAGACACGACAATAACAAGAACCTCAGCATGCAAGCAAAAATGAGACTAACGGTTTATAGGCAGATATGACCGGAACCAAAGAACAAGATTAAAAGTAGATCACCTTTCGATGTGGGTCATGTATGTATGTAACGCATTTTTTTTCAGGGTACTCGAGCGCTAGCTATTCTTTAAAAGGGAAATAGCAAACCTACCCTGGTAGCTTCGAGTCGAAGACAAGGTTGAAATAAGACGGCACAGACCTACGGCGGCTTACCCGTAGGTGCGTTCTGCACCCCCCGTGTATCCACACCAGCAGAGTAGGTATCGTACTAACAGTAGGGATGAGCACTGGAATGTAAGGGAAAATTAAGGAAGGGTAGCCAGCCCAAAGTGCGTTCTGTATCCCTAGGTATCCACGCTGGCATCGTACTAATAGTAGGGGTGGAACTCACAATGTGGCATAGTGAGTGAGAATGGAGGCTGAAGTTCTAAGAATATAAAACGGACTGTTGTCTTACCTCTGGACTTTGAGCGGTTCACTCTGACCTGTGATATCGCACCGGAATGGCACAAAAAACATCTGCCTTTATACCAACAAGGGGGGGGTCGGTTGTAGAATCTAGATGCGCCCCGGGTGTCGAAAATAGGTCAATTTTGCGTCGATTAAGACGTCTTAATTTTGCTTATCGGTACTGGCGAACAAAAACTAGGTTATCTTCCAATTCAGGATGTTTTATACGGTGCGACATCGTTTTTCAGAACTGAAAACGGAATAAAAACAGTGCGGAATGTTTTTGATTCCGAACGATGCCGGAATCCTGAATTGGAAACTGAAAATATTCCCCTCGAAAATCAGCACGAAATAATCATTTAAAACGGAAACAACAAAACAATTCTGACATGAGGGTTTATTTTTACATAAAAACACAACCTCATTACATCTTAAAAAGGAGCTCGATAGTTTTGAAATTGTGCTTGACTTGTGCCGAGTCCACTACAGAATCACACACACGGACAAATGTTTAAATGTTAAACTGCCTACAGATTATTCTGACGTGACGTGGTACTACGTCATAATGCGCATGATTCAAAAATGTAACAAACGATTTTGCGCAGGAGCATTCAAATTGTTCTGACTGGACGTGGACGTGGGACGTGCATTCCGACACACACAACCCTATATATTAGATTTTTGAATCATGCGCATTATGACGTAGTCCCACGTCACGTCAGAGTAATCTGTAGGTACCTTTAGGCCTGTAAGCTCTGCAGGAGAGCTATTTACCTCTTCTCAGTTCTCGCCACAACCTATCGCTCTACTCGTCCTTGCTGGAAGGAGACTTATGGGGCGATTTTACTTCTACAGAAAATCTCCTTTTTTCAGATTCGAGATGTGAATCAAAAGTTTCACTCATTAGATACAAAATTAGGTGATGCAGATACGGAGCCACTTATACTCAAAGGTTAATGCTGTTACCAGGTGTCCAAATTCAAGATATTACGTTTTAGAATACATCTGACAATTCCAGCATGACCTTCAGTTTCTTTTTCAATTTGTTTTGAAGTTCGTTAACTTGTATCGAGTGCCTGGATTTTTGAAAGTCGGTACATTTCTCTGGAGATCAGCGGATATACCAAACTCCGAATCGGACCGAGGCTTTATGAGATGGGGGCCCCTTCTAATGACGTATCATATGCCCCAGGGCACCACAACGTCTACGGTCGCCAGACGGTCGATCGTCGTTTGTTTGCGTTTCGCGATGTCAACGACCTTCGCAATAGCGCGAAACTGCCGCCAACGGCGGTCGACGAATGAAGATCCGCCCGGAATTCTGTGCATTCGTTGATAAAGCAGCCTTGAAAGGTCGTTCCGATTTCAATCCGTTCCATTGAAAATATGACGTGCAGCATCACGTTTTTCACATCCGACGACGTACCTACTCGGCTCGAGCCGATGGAAATGCGGCAATAGCCTCCAGGCCTGCTTTCCACGGTGCTATAAATCCTCTCAGAGTATTAACGCGATCTTCCGACCTTTGTTCCGCCTACGGATCCATCATGCCAATTTTTCAGAGCCACATGATCTCGATAGTTCACCGATCTGGTAGAATGAGAATACAGATTCTCGTTATGAAAGAAGTCTTTATTCATTATTGCAATTCAATTACAATTCCTCAAATATGAGCCTGAGAAGTATTGGACGGCTTTCTGTGACTGTGTCTAGCTTAAACCGTGCTCTGCTGTTAAACCAGCAATTCGGATATCGAGTATTTGGAGCACGTAAATACAAGTTGACGGAATTTTGAATGTATTCTTTATGAAAAGGCAGCTATAACGATCGATCATATAGTGGACTACGATCCGGAGGAAGACAGAGGAAGAATGAGAATTTACAAAAGGAGACCGCGAGATCAATTGAGGAGAGATTAAAATGAGTACGGAAACTTATTAAAACTATACTAAGAAGAGATATCCGAAATGGACCAACATGAAAACCCTAGCACGACAATGTGCAAGAAGAAATTAACCGATCAAGGGATAAATGGTTTATAGGCAATGCCCGGAACCAATGTAAAGCAGGTTAGGTTTAGTGGGTCGCGAACTCAGGAGAGTGAGTAACCCCACAGTGTTCCCTTGAAATGGGTTCCTCTGGGCTAGAGATAGAGCCCCGTGTTTTCACGGTCGCAGATTCCCCATGCTATAAAAAAAAAAGATCGATCATCCTTTGCTAAATTCAGAACTATATACTGAATGCTCATGACTGAATTATAGATCGAAAATGTATCCGTCAATCAAGCATAAGGTGAATAATTCTTGATATTGAGCAATTAAGGCGAGCCAAATATTTTGAGGATGCGAATGCAAGTTGACAGAATTTTGAATGTATTTCCTATGGAAAAGCATTATCATTATCCTTCGCTTAGTTCAGAATGATATTCTGAATGCTCAAAACTGGATTATAGATCGAAAAGAGATCGATATGGATCCGTCCATCAAGCATTTTGAAACCCGAAATTTGTATGGCCTTGTAGATGGTTAGGAATGAAATGGTTTGGTTTAAAATGGCTTGAAATCGCTAATGTTACCTAATTAATGAATAATTTTCGATATTCAGCAATTGTAGCGTGCCAGATATCGAATATTTCGAACAAGTAAATGCTAGTTGACGGAATTTTGAATGTATTTCCTATAGAAAAGCAGCTAATCCTTTGTTAAATTCAGAATGATGTTCTGGAATGCTCATAAATGGATTATAGATCGAAAATAGATCGACATGGATCCGTCAATCGAGCATGAAGATGGTTCGAAATCAAACAGTATTGAAGCGCACATATCTTGAGCACGTAAATGCAAGTTGACGGAATTTTGAATGAATTTCCTATGGAAAAGTAGCTATTATGGGTATCCTTTGCTGAATTCAGGATGATATTATGAATGCTCATACATAACTGGAATATAGATCGCAAATGGGGTTGTTTCTTCATGAAGATGAAATCAAACAGAATTGAAACATTTGAGGCCGACACTGTTGGTTAGTTGGCGTTCTGCGATTTTTACGAATCTTGGCGTTTCCCAGTACTCATTAAAACTGTATACAACTCGTTAATGCATGAATATTAATAAAATCCGCAGATGTTGCGATTAACCAGACTAACCGGCGTCTTTCAACCAGACGTCCCATTAACACATATAGCTCCCGTAAATAACAGTTCGTTCAGAGACGTGCGCCTTTCTTGCATCACTATTATCATTTATATTGCTTTTAGCAGTTTGTTGTTTTGTGAGAAACAACGTTTGTTGAAACAAACTCATAAAATTGGAATATTGTCGATGACTGGCAACGAGGATAGGACAAGAACACAAAATGTTCTACATTCATTCAGAGAAAGTACTCTGATTTAACGCCTATGTCTCAAAGTACCATTAATATTCTCAAAACGATTAAGTAATAGAAATATCTTTGTTAGATAGTTGCTGTGTATTCATAACGTGATTTTATGAACTGCAAAGCTTATTGACGTTGACTGTTATGAGTATTTTTTTCAATAGACTATAATTTCACCATGATATCTCGGTTATATTCTCCCCCGTGCGGAATAGTAATATTCCATGTGAGCACCAGTTCCATACGTCGCCGAGCCGTTGAGTTCCGTGCCGCCGATTTATATGGAACACATTTTCCGGCAAAATGAAAATCCATAATCACTGCCTTTCATGATTGAGAGGCTCATCCGGAGGCGTTCGCGGACATATTCAATTCCGTTTTGAAGCGGCATCCGTTCGTGAAACTGAACGAGGTTTGTTGGGATGCTTCTGTTGCGAATGAGGTAACAAAAACTTTAATGGCGACAGGAATTCTCGTGATAAGCTGAATGGGGAGGAATAACGTGGGTGTATAAACTCGAAATTATGGGGCACGAAACGTTTCCAATATACTGATCATTGGTTTTTATACGGGGACTGCCCCTTATCTCATTCGACCCAGTTTTTGGAATTCATACCGAGCGGCTAAGGTTTGTGAAATTTTCAGGTTCCTTCATCTGGAAATTTAGAATCGTGGGCAACTCGTGAAAGTTGTCATTACATCCAGTTTTTGGGTTGGCTTCAAGGAGGTTGCTTCTCGCTCCTTTGAGCTTCACGTCCAAAGAATTTTTAGCGTTGGATTTCAATAGCAGGGCATTCTGTTACCAGATAATCTTGAGTTTATTCCTTCTCATTACTCAAACTGAACTCGTTAGTTTCTGCGAGAGCTATTCTGATTTGGTGCTCCCTGAGTTGACAATACCCTGTAAAGAATCCAGTGAGGTGTTGTAGAATACCAAGATACCAATACCAGGTACTTCTCAGATCAAGCAGTTTTAAAGTTGCCAAGGAATTTTTTAGAATGATGTGGGCTTGCAATAGACTCTTTGGAAAGACATGCTCGATTGCAACCTATGCGTCTCTAGCATGGTGGACAAAAAGAGGTCACCACACGCAACCGGTTGCAGAAATCACAAAGGCTGGCCTGTGTGTGTTACGGAAGCTATGCGTACAGCTCCTACAGCAGCAGGATCATCTTGGATTTCGAAACGCCCTTTGAAACGGTTATAGCTGACCGTCCTTGTGAAATAAGTTTCGTGAAACGTCTGGACAAAGAGTCATCCACATGGTGTACTGATGGTTCAGAATCAGAGGGAGGCATCGACATTGTTATATGGGCCTAAACTTAGTGCCTCTAAAGTCTAAACCCCTGGGAAGTGGACCTTCTTTTTAACAGGCCGAGAACCGATTAAGAGACTAATTTATGGGCAAATGTCCCGAATCAAAATATTTTATTAGTTAACATATTCTCCTCTTAATTGGATACATTTATTACAGCAAAACTGCAACGTCTCTAGACCTTTCGAAAACATGTTTCTTCTTGCTCTGCAAACTACAGCTCTTATTACCTCCTCGTTGGAAGAAAATTTACGACCTTCTAAACTTTTTTTCAGTTGCGGAAAGAGATGATAGTCCGATGGAGCCAAATCTAGTGAATAAGGGGGGTAATTCAAGGGAATAGGTAATTCAACATGAGATTTGGGTGTAGGGGCGTTGTCCTGCAAAAACAAAACACCCGTAGAGTGCTCAGTAAAGTCGATAAGTGATCTCCAGTTATTGTTCTACCCTTATCCAAAAAATCAATTATGATTACTCCATGGCAATCCCGAAAAACTGAAGCAAGAACTTTTCCAGCAGATTTTTGGACACGAAACTTTTTAGGTCTTGGAGAACTAGAGTGTCGCCATTCCATCGATTGTTGCTTTGTTACAGGATCGTAGAAATGTACCCAAGTCTCATCAGTAGCAACAATTCGGTTTAAGAAGTCTACATCGTTTTCAAATCGAGCACAGATGATCAAACGCGATGAACTGCATCGATATTTTCGAGGACTGACATAAAAATTGGCCTTCCCGATCGGTCATCATCTTCAATGGAAAATTTACCTCTTTCGAAGCTTGAAGTCCAATTTTTCACGGTCGCATACTGCCGACATTGATCACCAAGGTTATTAAGCATATTTTCGTAAATCTGCTTACTTCTTAACCCTTTTAAAAACAGTTATTTGATGATGGCTCGATTCTCCCAATATCGGTGGATATCTTCCTTCTTTTAATTTATTGCGTAGCTCCGGTTTACTTTTTTAACCTCAAACTTCACACTGACACTTCTAATGAGTTATTGTTCGTTGCTATGGTAACGCAATATTTTTTTATGCATGGAACTGGTCTAGGCTAACTAGATATCAATACATCCCCGTATTCAGTAACAGAAAATCATAGTGAAAGATGCTTTTTCTTTCATTCCCATTCATTTTGTCGTAAGATTCCTGAATATGTGATGGTCGATCTTTCACTCCAGTTAGTTGGCAGTTCCGAACACAAATCCGACCTGACAAACGGCAATAAATTCCTCCCGATGTTGTATTGGAGATTTCCCAGTCATTTGCTCCATCCAGAAGACGCTATATTTTCGACGAGATCGAGTGATTTATTTCACGCGCCGGATCTGGAGCAGGTCGTTCATCCAGTATCGCATCCGCTATCCGAAATTAGGTTTAGGATATTTCTTCCTCGACCAAACTTATCCGAATTCAGATCGCAGTAGCACATGAATTTATTCAAGTTCAGTACCCCATGCGAAAACTTCCGGAAGTTTTTTTCCAGATTATTGGGATATTCCAGTGTGCAGGCCGCGTCCCTATCGATTATTCCCCGAGCTGTGGAATATTTCCTCTATCCCTGAGCGAAATTTATTATACGAGTATCCCCGTTCTTGTCAGTTGTTGGATCAAAGAGAGGGGAACATAACGGTGCTTGTATGATTTCGATGATTTGTCGAGCAGAGGGTTACTCAACTAGAGCGAAAGATGGTTTTAATTCAAAAGGGTTTTTTTAAGGCTTAAACCTGTTGAACTATTCGTATTTCTTACCTTGATAATGGAACCTAGATAAAGCAAGAAATCTACAATAAGAAATATCGAAGCCGAAAAAAATCTACACGAAAAAATTAAAGAGAAAAGACGCGAAAAGCTATCCAAAGGTGTTTTTGCAGGACAACGCCCTGCACACAAATCTTATGTTTGCAAAATTCGTGATTTGGGGTTTGAATTACTAGAACACTTCCCTTATTCACAAGATTTGGCTCCATCATATCTTTCCTCAACTGAAAAAAAGGTCGTAAATTTTCTTCCAACGAGGAGGTAATAAAAGCTGTGGATGTCTGGTTTGCAGAGTAAGAAGGAACATTTTTTTGAAAGGTCTAGAGACGTTGCAGGTTCGCTGTAATAAATGTTTCCAATTAGGAGGGGATTATGTTGAGTAATAAAATATTTTGACATTGAAATTTTGTTTGGTTCTATAGTAGGCTAAGAATTCGTCAATATATTCTAGTATCTTTAGATTTGGCTCCATCATCTCTTTCCTCAACTGAAAAAAGTTCGTAAATTTTCTTCCAACGAGGAGGTAATAAAAGCTGTGGATGTCTGGTTTGCAGAGCAAGAAGGAACATTTTTTTGAAAGGTCTGGAGACGTTGCAGGTTCGCTGTAATAAATGTATCCAATTAAGAGGGGAATATGTTGAGTAATAAAATATTTTGACATTGAAATTTTGTTTGGTTCTATAGTAGGTTAAGAATTCTTCAATATATTCCGGTATCTTTCATGCAAAAATAAGATTAACATCATCGTTGAGGATGACTAATATCGCGAACACGTGAAAAACTAATTGTGAAATTTTCACGAATCAGTTGAAATAATTTGGCGAAAACACATTAATATGGAAATCAAACGCGTTCGTTCCTCACAATGAAACAGCTCATAAATGGGACATTAAAATTCAAGGTGTATTTTCGGTGATGAACACCGTTATATTTGACATTCATTTATGAGTTTCATGAACCCCAAGAGTTTCGAAATTCCGCAGTTTATGCACGTTTCGTGGCGCATATCGGGATGGCATATCGTTAGTTATCAGTTTCGATATACAAGAAGAAAAATTAGTGTTTTATTAAACTGTCATCGGTCAGTTGAAAAAGAAAGATGGACGATGAGGAATCAAAGATCAAGAAACTCGATTTGAAGGAGTACTTTCACTGGTGAGTTTCACTAAAATTCCATAAAAGACTCGAGAACTGATCTATTGAAAATTTGTTCATTCGATGAATATTTTAATTTTTTTTTCGGCATCTATGTTTAATTTTTTAATGTTTAAGTGTTTTTTGTTACCACCAGTTCCAGATTTTGCACTCTTAAGTAACCTTAAGAAACCATTTTTTATTGTTTCAATCCTCAAGCAGTTCTCGAAGAAGTTTAGTGCTTATTAGTGGTTCTTAATGGTGCTCAAGAGGCTTTCAATGCCATGGACTTCTAAGCACTGAGTATTTCTTTATCCTAAGTATAAAATGAATTACTGGCAACGATGACTGCTGGAAAATATGTTTCCGGCATCAAATTCAAAGAAAAATTTGGTTAATATGACACGTCATCCCCTTGAGGTTCAACGCTTAAGAGGGTCTGGGAAATTCCTGGCGATTTACTAGTAAAATGTCGTTAGCATGGATATTGATATGGCAGTCAACTCCACACAAGACTCCGTTAACGACGTGTGGATATCAAATTTTAGGGTGCACATTATATGGAAATTATCCAGCGATCTCCTAATGTATTATATATTATAACAAGAAGTATAAGGTTTCTAGTGCCCAGACCTTTTTTTCATTTCATAGTTATCAACTCAACTGTGATGTTTTTCGTAGATTAATAAAGTGTGTTTTTTTTTTAATTAGTTGTCGGTCTTCATTTGAATCAATATGATAACTTACAGATTATGGGGAGGATGTCTTTCTAGGATTCATAGCATCAGACCTTTCCTTACCTGTAACAAAAAAAAATGTTTTAGCAATCGTTATCAGAGTATATTGTTATGGTGCGAGTTTTCCAAATATAGTAAAGTTGGCTTGTTCAATGAGTATTGATAATTAGAAGAAATTTTGTGTTAATTCAAAAGCAATATGAAATTTATTCATCCTAGATGCTTTTGGTCAGAAAATTTTGGATTTCATGGAAACAAAAACAAAATTTGCGCCCAACGTGGGGCTATTGAAGATGTAGTAAGAATTAAATATAGAATCCAGAGGAAGGGTTTTAACTGGAGAAGAAACAAGTACACAAAAACGGAAACAGACGAATATATTGGATATTCTTTTGAGGATGAAAAAAAATTTAAACAAGAAATTAGATGAACAATCTAAGAAATTTGATGAAAATGATATGGATATAAAAGAGATATTAAAGAACGTGCAGAGAGAATGGGAAGAAAAATATATAAGATAAATGAAAGAAACATCAGGAAGGCGAAAATAGGAAGAATTAGATTTTATGAAAAATAATATCCGAAAAGAAGTACAAGAACAATTGGATGCTCATATCAATAAAATAAATAGGAAAGTTGAAAAACAAAATGAAACATAACATAAGGAGATGAACGAAGAAAATTCTTGTAGGTACGTCAGAAAAAATCAACTTATGGAATTACAATGAAAACATTAGAGGAAAAACATTCTTTACTGGTACGATTGATTAGGACTCTTGAGGAATTGTATGATAGACCATTGAATAATGCAGAAGAAACACATAAAGGAAATGGAAACGAAACCAGGAAGAGAAAATGGGAGAAAGAAGGTGAAACAGATTGGAGAGACATATACAAAGAAGATGGAGACAAACAAATGGAGAAAACATATTAGATAAAAGAAGGAGTCTCAGGCTTTTTTTGTGTAAACAGTAATAATTAATTCGTATTCGTAACAATACTCCTATGTATGTTCAACATTTTTATTCTAGAGTAGTATTCAATGGATTTCTTTCCTCAATTTGAGATATTCGAAAAAAACTTTTCTCGTTTCGTGAAAGGTATTGGAACCTAAACATAGAATATTCGAAGGGGGTTATAAATTTATTTTATGTCAAACCAACAATAGCAAATAATAGAAAAAACAAAATTCCGCTCAATGCTCCAGTTATTAATCGGAAATCTGGAAAATCAGTAACCAGGGTGTAATTAATATCAAAAACAAGTTGGAGGACTCCGCCGGCTCTATATTTCCGTCATAATCATACGAAGATCCAGCCTACACACGCCGACGAGAAATTTAATTGAAAACTCGAGTACAAAACGGCACTTCGTACCCGAAAAGCAATAGGGCAGCGTAATGCGGCACATACAAAATGACCTCGACCGCGCGAACAGAAATAATTCCGAGCTTATTTGATATTCATAGGAGTCCTCACATGGAATGAGCGTACTACCAATTCTGACCTAAAATCCAAGGAAAACACACGTAAAGCGAGTTGTGTACAGTTAGGCGAACTGACAAATAATGGAATAAGATAGGACGGGACGAGAAGGACTTTTTGGAACTATCGCTTTGGCTTCGTAATTTGATTTTGCTGCCCGATATCTTCGAGTGGAAATTGCTCTTGAAGAAGTCCTTCCTATCATCATATGGATTCTGGTTTCATTGTTTTCGAAGATGAAAAACCGATTTTTTGTGTCCCTCGAAAAGTATAAACAATTATGCATGACGATCGCAAGAAACGAAATGGAAATGTTTAGATTTTCACCGGACAAACGGTGAGTTTTAAATGCGCATGTCGAAGTACTAGGCCACAGTAGATCTCGTCCACATGCACACGCGCAATGCTACAATCGCGAGTTGGGCTCAAGCACAGTCGTCCTTATTTAGTTTGAAGGCTGAGGCTAAAGCAATAGCGAGAATCTCGACTAGCCCGTGCTATATACGAGGATATATTGAAAAAAGTTCAGCCTACTATAGAACCAAACAAAATTTCAATGTTAAAATATTTTATTACTCAACATATTCTCCTCTTGAAAATGGTTCTTATTGCTCTGCAAACCAGACGACCTTTCGAACCTTTTTTCAGTTGAGGAAAGAGATGATAGTCGGATGGAGCCAAATCTGGTGAATATGTGGGGTGTTCTAGTAATTCAAACCCTAAATCACGAAATTTTTGCATGGCAACCATGAGATTTGTGTGCAGGGGCGTTGTCCTGGAAGAACAAAACATCTTTGGATAGCTTTCCGCGTCTTTTCTCTTTAATTTTTTCCCGTAGAGTGGTCAGTAATGTCGAATAGTAATCTCCAGTTATTGTTCTACCCTTATCCAAAAAATCAATCATGATTACTCCATGGCAATCCCAAAAAACTGAAGCAAGAACTTTTCCAGCAGATTTTTGGACACGAAACTTCTTAAGTCTTGGAGAACCATAGTGTCGCCATTCCATCGATTGTTGGTTTGTTTCTGGATCGTAGAAATGTACCCAAGTCCCATCCATAGTAATAATTCGGTTTAAGAAGCCTATATCGTTTTCAAATCGACCACAGATCGAACGCGATGCTTCTACCCTTGCACGCTTTTGGTCAACATTCAAACATTAAGAGATCCATTTTGCAGCATTTTGCTCATGTCCAAATTGACGTGAACTATATGATGAACGCGTTCGTATAAAATATTCAGTGCTTCAGATATCCGTTTTAGTCCAACTCGACGGTCTGATAAAATCATGTCATGAACTGCATCGATATATGACACAGAAACTGGCCTTCCCGATCAGTTATCATCTTCAATGAATAATTTACCCCTTTTGAAGCTTGCAGTCCAATTTGTCAAGGTCGCATACGAAGGACATTGATCACCAAGCGTATTAAGCATATCTTCGTAAATCTGCTAACCTAAATCTTAACCCTTTTAAATACAGGTACTTGATGATGGCTCGATAATCCAATTTTTCGATTTTCACAATTTCGGTGTTCATCTTCTTTTTTTTAATTTATTGCGTAACTCTGGTTTACTTCTTTGACCTCAAACTTCACACTGACACTTCTAATGAGTTATGGTTCGTTGCTATGGTACGCAATATTTTTTTTATGCATGGAACTGGTCTACGCTAACTAGATATCAACACATCACTACGGGTATCTACGTGAAAGCGTACTTCAATTGATGAAGATTCAAAAAATCGCACAGAAAAGTATTTTTTCTCAAAGGAAACCAAATTTTTTAATTCGTCCGTTGACTTAAAGCATCTAAAAGGAGTACTAGAGCATCTAACATCCCATGAATCAGATGAATATTTCTGGAGGTGAGGTATTTTCACGGAAAATTTTTATATTAATAAATGTGTCGAAATTCGTACTTTTCAAAATGCAACCTAGGTATATTTCAGGGAGGGGCTCTTCGAATGATATACAGAACAACGGGAAATTTTCATACTTCAGAATTCCATATGTTCCTCAAGTATTTTCATCAGATATATAGTCTATAATCGAATTTCCCGAAGGATACCACCCCGCATTCCACTGCAATCGCCCTTATACAGTTAGGGAGGTGTAACTTTCATCGAATCCATTGAGACAGTCCGAAGTTCACCGGTTTCCAAACCCCCTACACAACACGGGCATGAACCCCAACCCCCGCTATTTTCTCTTGGCAACCCTCTCGAACGCTACGGAAATATTGATTAGATCGTTTTGAGGGGGATTATTTTGAAAACATTTCGAAAAAAATACGTCGCGTAAATAACTGTTCCTCAAAAATCACATTTTACTTGTCAATACAATCCAATATATACTTCATTCAAATTTATTTTAGCAGACAGACGGTTGCCCATGAAATAATTTTTTTGTAACTCGAACGGAGTAAGGTTGGCACTCATGAAATGTCGTTAATGTCATAACGCCGTTGCCACAACTATAATAATATCAATTTTTATTACGAAAATGCCGAAAGTGATTGAAAAAAGAGACAGGGTTTCAGGAAGTGCTATTAAGAATTCAGGTCCGCTCATTCAAATAGTCATACCCTGATATTCTAAAATCCATAATACGTCAGACGGTAGCGAACATATTCAATGTAAGAGAATAATTTATATAATGTTCCATCTGAATCTAAACGACTTATATTTCAGCTGAATATTTCCACAATCAGAAAGATTGTGAATGAAGAGGATGACAAAGAATTTCCTTCTATTGGGAGACCCAAAAAAGTGGTGGCAATTGAGAATTTTATGTTTGAGTGAATTAATGCAAAAAGTTTACTTTCGATTTTCGATAAATGTCATCGGAGAATAAGTTCCCTAAAATTGATTTTTCTATTTTTCATTTGACTTGTCCTATACAATGTAAATGTCTTAGGCCTGCCGCAGACATGCAACTTTTCAGTTGCGCAACAGTTTGATTGCAAGCGGTTCGAGGGCGCACACAAAGGCAATCGCTGCAACTTTTTAGTTGCATGTGTGCGGGGCCCCATATAAATGCATTGTACTCACTTCTGCAACTAAACAGTTGCAAAACTGAAAAGTTGCATGTCTGCGGCAGGCCTTAAGGTGCTAATAAATACCTATAATTATTATTATTACATCAATGCATTAAGATGAATAGCCACAAATACGCGCAAGTTGCCCTGTTACTTGTTCATTCATGTGAAATTTTTGTTCAAAGGTGAAGTTCATCTTAACTTGAAACTTCCTTTAATTCCTTTTACTTATATTGATGCAAGATGATTTTTGTTGAAGAATTTAACATTCTTGTAATTATCTGTTAATTCCTTCGGAAGATACCCATTCCCAACCACTGCATCATATGCATTTCATCTTCGAGTTATTATTTTTGAAATCTACAAATGATGTGACGTATTCAAACTTTAGCCAAAGAAGATAACGAACATTAACTCTCCTCAAGCTAGTGCATATTATGATATTATACTGATCTCTTGTATATTCCATGCAAATAACTGGATTTGGTATGCCTTCAATCAGTTTGTATAAACTTCAATTATGTTCGTCACATATTTTCCGAAGAGATTCGACATTGTGATAAAATAGGTAATAATAGAAACTTTTACGTAGAACGGGCAACATAGCGTTGATTTAAAACCCAAAAATGTTTTGACAAGCTTAATAACCCCACATTTTCGTACTATACAGAGTGAAATGTGTCAAATTTCCATGGCCAACCGACTGCTAAAATAAAAGTGAATGAAGTATAGTATACCTTTGTTAATCCGATAAATTAAAGAAACCGACATTTGGAAAAGAGTAAAACACGACGAAAAAACTTGGCGTCTTATTTACTTTTTTTTTGTTCCAGTCCTCTTTGTATGTGTGATTTTCAAATCCTTGTTATTATGATAATTATGTAGTTTCAATAATTGTTTTATTGATCCGGGCAATGTCATCAGCCAGCATGATTCTTAATATTTATTCAAGAACAGCGGTTGTGATCTCTTGAATCTGTTTCAAAAAACAATCAACGTAACTGTATAAATTTAAAAAAATATTTTATATTATTGGAAGAAATGCACTAGGAGCTATCCATTCTCAATTCTAAAATATACTAACAGTTGAAATAACATCTAAGATAAGTTGCGAGGTAACCTTCTTCAATAATTAAATTTCCCTCAAAATTATTCCTTTCACGAAACGACTATTGTTCTCAAGTGAGAGTTGTTATGGAACTCTTGCGAGATTTCACTCTTACTCCAAGTGCTGCTGTATTTTGGCAAGATCCCAATTCACTGAAGGCTGAAGACAACTTGCAAAGCAAAGAAGGTTTGATTAAATATAGAATTACGTTATTCCCAAAGTGCATTAAAAGTCATACCAAAGACTCAACTTCCCCTTATTTGATTCAAATATAAAAGAAACAAACAACAGAACATTTTTTCCCACAGTTCAATAAAGTATATCCGAGTCTTAGAAATATTTTAATTGTAACATCCCTCTTCGTCAATTTTTCGTCTAGGAACACCCTGTACATTTCAGGGGGGGTTATGAATTTTTTGGATTCGATTCTAAAGGTTCACATCAACATTTCCGCTTCTGACATGCTCGCGGCATAATTCTCAAGGTTCCTGTTAGCTTTCGTGAAGCGTGTCAAAATTTCAAAGCTATCTCCGATGCTCTGTTGACCGGCGGAATTTCATGAGACTTATTTACGGATTATCTCCTCGTATTATGTTTCGCTGTTTATGAAATTGATCTCCGTAGTGAGATGAAAGAAATACGATGTCGATAGAGGCGCACAGTTTCGGTCAGCCCATTCGTTTATTGAGACTTATTTCTTCACGTCTCTTTTATCTCGGTTTTACGACTCATCGATTCTGTGCGGATCTTAATTCCTGTTCATTGAGCATTTTCAATATGGAGGTTGTCTAGAAAGAGTCATTTTAAATTTCATGGTATTTCATTTAGGTAACTATTGAGAACAACCAATTCACTTATAATAATAGATTCTTGTACATTTGGAGGAGGAGGTCAAATAGACGGATTCGATTTTGCTTCTTTGATAAACAATTGATTCGTTTTACAAATTCAAGCGACTTCTTCGCTCACCTTCTTAGGATAAGAGATATAGAGGCTGGAGTACCCCAAGGGTCAGTACTTGGGCCACTTCTGTACAACATATACCTTCACGATATTCCGAAGAATCCAAGAACCATGCTAACGTTATATGCTGACGACACAGGCATAGCAATTCGACACCGCAACCCAGAAGTAATAGAACGAGTTCTACAAGAAACGATTGACGAAACAAATGACTGGTGCATAAAGTGGAAAATCAACCTCAATGGACAAAAGAGTCAAGCAATATTACTTCCGAACAGAAGACTGCGACCCACAACGAATCTAGAAGTTGACGGCGAAGAAAACGACTGGAAAAATGAAGCCAAATATTTAGGAATAACACTTGACGAAGGACTTGGAAAAGTCATATCAAACAAGCAATCGACAAAACGACAAAAGCGATGAATAGACTCTACACTCTGATAGAAAGAAGAGCCACATGTCGAAAGAGACAAAATTGAAGATTATTAAAGCCGTTGCTAGGCCTCAGCCAACTTATGGATCAGTTGCCTGGGGTTTCGAAGCAAAGAGCCATATCAAAAGAATTCAGGCCACTGAAAACAAGCTGCTACGATGTGCAATAGATGCACCTTGGTTTGTCAGGAATAGACAGATTTATAGGGACCTAAAATGGAAAACCATATCGGAATTCATGAACAGAAAAGAAGAGAAATTGTTCGAAACAGCGAAAAACCATCCGAATCAAGAACTCAGGAGACTAGTGGACTACGACCCAGAGGAAGACAAAAGGAGAATGCTAATTCACCGAAGGAGACCAAGAGATCAATTAAAAAGAGATTAAAATAAGAACACAAACTTATTGAAAAATCCAATAAAGTGTTATCCAATAGAGGATAAACACATAAATCCCAGCACGATAGTGTGCGAGAAGAAAACCGAATAAGAACTGAACGGTTTATAGGCAAATGCCCGGAACCAATATTCAAGAAGCAGTTAAGGGTTTTTAGTGGGTCTCGAGC
Source organism: Coccinella septempunctata (assembly GCF_907165205.1). NCBI lineage: Eukaryota > Metazoa > Arthropoda > Insecta > Coleoptera > Coccinellidae > Coccinella > Coccinella septempunctata. The sequence goes on from NC_058194.1 coordinate 25,126,702, forward strand.
TCAGGAGAGTGAGAATCCCCACACTTGTTCCCCCTCAGGAGAGGGTGGTTCGTCAGACTTGCATATTTTCCCCCTGCTAAAGCCTCTTAGATACCGAAATATGACGAAAAGTGTGTCCAACTGAGACGGAAGATGTAGAGCAACCCATATCTTTCTAATGGTTCGGCAACCAATCGTATAACCGCATCAGACGTCGGACGCAGCAGTCGTCTCACTTCAACGCCCCGGGTTGTTTTTGTTTACATCGTTATAAACCAATTGACAGAGCGCAGAGAGAGAGATAGATTGCTCTTCATCTTCCCTTTCAGTCTTCCTCAGTTTTCCTGCATTCCAGTTCTTTTAGAGTTCAATGCTTAAGTAACAGTTACTAGCGACACCTTGCGGGCAGAAAAAGGAACTCTTCGTTTGTCAATATTCACAACAATAATAATATCATCATCGTACGCGCCGAAAGCTTTCTCGTAAAACTAAAGTTATCTTATTAAGCCCTTTGGGGTAAGTAATCGCGTTTTCACCTGTTCGGTAGCTTGATATCCACAATAATTATCATCTTAAATTGAAGCAGCTCCTCACAACTTATTTCACGACGATCAAATGCGATTTGTAACTAGAAAACAAGGTAATCGTGAACTTACAGACTATATAACACAAGAGCCAATCCATTAATACTGTTGAGTGTACTATGTCACTCAGTATAAATCTTCCAAAGAACTATTTCTACTCGATAAAATCTGCAGGCACATATCTGGAAACCAGACAGGAGCAAAAACAGAAAATACCCACTCCACACTCCCCGTGATGTTTTCGACAAACTTCAGTTATTAAGAAAGTCGAATTCCCCGTGTAAGCCGGCATTTAGTGATTCACGATTCATTACCTATGCACCCCATCCTCGGGATAAGATGGTTTTATTAGCTAGTTGCCGACTCCGCTTCTCATTTCGGCACGGAAATAAGGGCCCTTACAATTTTTCCGTGTTGGATTGCAGCGCCGATCCGACGTGATATCAGGCTTTCTTCTCTGGCAACATTTTCTCTTTCTGTTCTGCACCAACTGACGAGTCTTAATGCTCCGGGAAGTTCCGAGTCAGAGCGCGGATATGCGGAATAAACTCGACTTCTTCCCGAGCGAAATCGTCGAAATGTTCATTGAGATCTATGAGAAGTGCTCCGGTCTTGGATAACCAGGAACTTGACGATCAGATTATGAACAAGTTGTCGATTAATTCTACCCTAATACACGAAGATGTCTGTTCGTTAAAGAGAACAACCAATTATTATGATTTTATCATGAACTGGAAGGAATCGCGTATTCTTTTGAAGCTGAGGTTGTCATGAAGAAAAAATCAGTAGAGGACCCACTCAAAATTCCAGCGCTTTAGTGGCAAATTGTCAAGAAAGCATCCAAAAATGATGTAACTTCCACTTCGATTGGAAGGTTTTCTCTTCCCTCTCTCTCTTTGAAACCATTCTTTATTTTCCTTTTCTTGATAATACACCTATTACCGAAAATTCAGAACATATTTATTCGAAACTCTACGAAATATCGTTTATGTACTCGAGAACGATATCGCTAAGATACGAGGATATATTGAAAATTTCTTAGCCTACTAAGAACCAAACAAAATTTCAATGTCAAAATATTTCATTACTCACATATTTTTCTCTTAATTGGATACATTTATTACAGCGAAGCTGCAACGTCTCTAGACCTTACAAAGAAATGTTTCTTCTTGCTCTGCAAACCAGACCTCCACAGCTTTTATTACCTCCTCGTTGGAAGAAAATTTACGAATTTACGACCTTTTAAACTTTTTCTCAGTTGGAAAAGAGATGATAGTCGGATCTGGTGAATAAGGGAGGTGTTCTAGTAATTCAAATCCTAAATCACGAATTTTTTTGCATGTTTTGCAGAAACAAAACACCTTTGGATAGCTTTCCGCGTCTTTTCTCTTTAATTTTTTCCCATAGAGTGGTCAGTAATGTCGAATAGTAATCTCCAGTTATTGTTCTACCCTTATCCAAATCATGATTACTCCATGGCGATCCCAAAAAACTGGAACAAGAACTTTTCCAGCAGATTTTTGGACACGAAATTTCTTACATCTTGGAGAACCAGAGTGTCGCCATTCTATCGATTGTTGCTTTGTTTCTGGATCGTAGAAATGTACCCAAGTCTCATCCATAGTAACAATTCGGTTTAAGAAGTCTGCATCGTTTTCAAATCGAGCACAGATCGAACGCGATGCTTCTACCCCAGCACGCTTTTGGTCAACATTCAAACATTTGGGGATCCTTTTTGCAGCAATTTTTCTAATGTCCTAATTGACGTGAACTATATGATAAACGCGTTCGTATGAAATATTCAATTCTTCAGATATCCGTTTTAGCCCAATTCGACGGTTTGATAAAATCATGTCATGACCTGCATCGATATTTTCGGGGACTGACATAGAAACTGACCTTTCCGATCGGTCATCATTCTTCTCCATACGAAGGACATTGATCACCAAGGATATTAAGCATATCTTCGTAAATCTGCGTACCTCTTAACCCTTTTATATACAGGTACTTAATGATGGCTCGATACTACAATTTTTCGATTTTCAAAATTTCGGTTCTTTTCTTTTAATTCATTGTTTAACTCTGGTTTACATTTTTGACCTCAAACTTCACACGGACACTTCTAATGAGTTATTGTTCGTTGCTATGTTAACGCAATATTTTTTTATGTATGGAACTGGTATAAGATAACTAGATATCAATACATCTTGGTATCTAGCAATTTGTATTGTCGGGATTGAAAACTACTATCTATGGAGTACTGTGCGATATCTGGAGTTCCTCAGGGTTCTAACCTTGGGCCTCTACTCTTTCTTACATTTATAAATGGCATAGTATATTATGAATGAACCGGTGTTGCTGTATGCGGATTATTTTGAAATGTATCTTCAAATATTCAGTCTTCTTGATTGTGCTAGACTACAGGCAGCACAGGCACATAGGCAGATAATCGATTTCGGCATATAGCGAGCGGTATTATCCGGATTTCTTCGGTTATTCGCTGCTTGAGTTGTGGAAGGGTGTGTGGACAGCTGTTTCAAAACAGCTCGTGAAATTCGAGCTGTGTGAGCTGCAGCCCCATCCTGCTGGAACCAAATATAACCCAGATCGTGTTCTTCAGCAAATTTTCCAATTCAGGATGTATATAGAACAGCTCCACTGCTACTCGAAGAACCCGCACATCTTCTGGTGTTCTTACCGTTCTGGGTTATCCATATCCTCCTATATGATGGTGCCGAATAAAAACTATGGGCCCAGAGGAACACAAAGAGCCCTACAGCACCTACCTGCCAACGCAACCAATACACAACTTGTGACTTCCAAATGTTCCAATAGAAATAAAAAGAGATCAACGGGTGATTTACATGGAAAGGTCGGATTTTATGTGCGTTGCGGTTATAAAGCAATTTGACATACTGGCCTGGGAGCCCCCATCATGGCCAACGCACAAAACTCGTTCCGAGAACGAGAGTATTTATAAACGCCCCGACATGAGAACTGCACTTGCTCCATCTCACTCGCTGAAACTTGACCCATTGAGTGTTTCACATGTCTTGCAACTGTAACGCGGGATTATTTCGTGAATATGGATTATTCGGTGAATTCTGCTTCTTCACGCTCGACAGGTACAGCGATATTTCCGCATAGGTGAGCCTAGCGCTCGTTTTCTCTATAATTAACTCACGTGCTCGAAGCGTTCTTGAGAAATATGAGGCCTTCGTTTGAATCTGACCCCAGAGTCGCTTGATGAATAGCTCGGCTCCTGGATCTTCATTAAGTTATATTTGAGTTTGTTATTATTTGATAGTTGAAAGGAAGGAAATATCATTTCACGCTAAAGTTTTACATTTTCTGTTCAAGTCACAATTAGTTTGTGGATTACTTGAGAACATTTAGTGGTTCTCGAGGCAATGGATATAAAGCAATTCCGTGTGTCGAGCAAACACTGTTATTCGTTGTAGAAAAACACTGGCTTGATGAGCCACTGAAGCCAGAAGACAATCAACCATTATTTCACACTTGAAGGAGAGTACAATCGACGCGAATTTGACCGATTTTCGGCATCTGGAGACATTCCGTTTCCACTCCCCACTGGTAGATCAATTCTGATTATTCTGTACTGAGTATTCGATTCGTTGATGACTTGTGATTCCGTGTTACCGTCACAGTAAATTGCGAAGGAGTCCACCGAGGCACCGAGTGCAAGGACAATTGTTGAAATTGTTGTTCTAGACGAGCTGTCCAGACTCCAGAGGTGAGAGTAGCACTCTAGCACGTACTATTATCTGAGAACCTCAGCTTCCACCTCTACCCATCCTTTCCTACCCCTTACCTAGTACGATTCTCTGCTGGTGTGGAAACCCGGGGGAAACAGAAAGCCCCCAAAGGTGAAACACCGTGTTTCTGTGCCGTCTTGTTCAAAACCTATCTCTGCCAAGTTCCGACACCATTGCCCGTTGGTTCTGGCTGGCAAACAAATCCGTAACACTCGTGGCGCATTCGTGATCAGATCCCCTTTTCTTTCCGTTCAATTATGTTCAAAACAGAGCGTTTTTCTCATTTAGATTGGACATTTATTGGGTGATGTGTTATAATTACTTGTACTCAAAAGCTACTAGTACGTTTTGAAGGTACTCAATGTGAATTACCCATGAGCACTTGAAAGAAGTACATGCCCACCGTGTCGTAGCTAGAGGATCTCGATAATTAAGAATGTTGATATCGGTTGAAGGAACAATAAAAACCTAGATCTCTATGGCGACGTTTCGGTGGTTTATTTCTCACCTTCCTCAGGCCGAGAGATCAAAGCTCTATTCCAAAAAAGGAAAACGTTTCTAATTTAGTCATTAGTATGAATGGATAATTAAGGTTATCTTCAACATCGACATCAATCAACGTGATAAGATGTGCAAGCATATTGGCAAAGTCATAACCTGAATCGTCCTCGACGACTACATTTGTTTTCAATCCTGGCAACCCCACTATTGGAACGAAAATTTGAAGAATCATCTCGATAATTTTTCACCTCACGTCATCGCTCCCTTCTAAAGGTTATTTGTGTCAGTACACACGTACGCCAAGGGTATGTGTTGAGCAAACACTGTTATTCGTTGCAGAAAAACACGGTTGAAGACAGTGGCTTGATGAGCAGAGAGCGGACTCTTCCTGAAGGAAATCAACCATTATTTTTTCACTCTTGAAGGAGAGTACGTTGATGAATGAGGTAGAATTTCTCAGTTCTTGGCTCAAGAAATTTTCATCCACGCGAATTTTTCCGATTTTCCGCATCTGAGAGACATTCCGTTTCCACCCCCACTGGTAGATCAATTCTGATTATTTTGTACTGAGTATTCGATTCGTTAATGAGTTGTGATTCCGTGTTACCGTCACAGTAAATTGCCAAGGAGCCCACCGAGGCGCCGAGTGCAATTGTTGTTCTAGACGAGCGGTCCAGAGTCCAGAGGTGAGGTTAGCACTCTAGCACGTACTATTATCGGGGAACCTCAGCTTCCACCTGTACCCATCCTTTCCTACCACTACTGTTAGTACGATTCTCTGCTGGTGTGGAACCCAGGAAAAACAGAAAGCCCCAAAGGTGAAGCACCGCATTTCTGTGCCGTCTTGTTCAAACCCTATCGCTGCTGAGTTCCTACACCATTGTCCGTTAAGTGTGAGTCTCGGTTCTGGCTGGACAACAAATCCGTAACACCCGTGGCGCGTTCGTGATCGGATCCCCTTTTCTTTCCGTTCAATTATGTTCAAAACAGAGCGTTTTTCTCATTTAAATTGGACACTTATTAGGCGATGTGTTATAATTACGTGGACTAAAAAGCTACTAGTACGTTTTGAAGGTACTCAACGTGAAGTACTCATGAGTACTTGAAAGAAGTAAATGTCCACCGTGTCATAGCTGGAGGATCTCGATAATTTTTCACCTCACGTCATCGCTCCCTTCTAAAGGTTATTTGGGTCAGTACACACGTACGCCAGAGGTATGTGTTGAGCAAACACTGTTATTCGTTGTAGAAAAACACGGTTGAACACAATGGCTTGGTGAGCAGAGAGGGGACACTTCCTGAAGGAAATCAACCATTATTTTACTCTTGAAGGAGAGTACGTTGATGAATAAGGTAGAATTTCTAAGTTCTTGGCTCAAGACATTTTTATTGACGCGAATTTTACCGATTTTCGGCATCTGAGAGACATTCCGTTTCCACCCTCCACTGGTAGATCAATTCTGATTATTCTGTACTGAGTATTCGATCCGTTGTGTAATAGTTGTGATTCCGTGTTACCGTCACAGTAAATTGCGAAGGAGTCCACCGGGGCGCCGAGTGCAATTGTTGTTCTGGACGAGAGGTCCAGAGTCCAGAGGTGGGGGTAGCACTCTAGCACGTTCTATTATCTGGGAACCTCAGCTTCCACCTGTACCCATCCTTTCCTACCCCTACTGTTAGTACGACTCTCTGCTGGTGTGGAAACCCGGGGGAAACAGAAAGCCCCCCAAAAGTAAAGCACCGAGTTGCTGTGCCGTTTTGTTCAAAACCTGTCCCTGCCGAGTTCCGAAACCATTGCCGGTTAAGTGTGACTTGGTTCTGGCTGACGAACAAATCTGTGGCGGCGTAGTTGTACCCATGGTAGAGGAATACTTCATCTCACCATGATGGTACCAAGGGTAGCCAAACGATGGCATCACTGCGCACGACGGTTGCGATCACAGGGTAGATTATACGTCTATTGCGGTGCAGCATACGCCAAACGATGGCGCCACCGGCGACGCAACACTCTATACCCTCGACGTAACCGGCGTTTATAGCAGGCACAAACTACGCTGCTTCGGCGATTGTCGTAGGTAGCTGCTAGGGTTCATTAACCTACCTGATGAGTCCGACCCTAGCAGTGGGACGAAACAATCACCCCAAGAGCACGCCATTCTTCAAATGGCGTGAACTCACCCCAGCACATACCGCCAAAAATCCGTAACACCCGTGGCGCGTTCGTGATCGGACCCCCTTCTTTTTCCGTTCAATTCTGTTCAAAACAGAGCGTTTTTCTCATTTATATTGGACACTTATTGAGTGATGTGTTATAATTATTTGTACTCAAAAGCTACTGTGTACGTTTTGGAGGTACTCAATGTGAAGTACTCATGAGTACTTGAAAGAAGTACATGCCCACTGTTCGTAGCTAGAGGATCTCGATAATTTTTCACCTCACGTCGTCGCTTCCTTCTAAAGGTTATTTGTGTCAGTACACACGTACGCCAGGGGTATATGTTGAGCAAACGCTGTTATTCGTTGTAGAAAAACACGGTTGAAGACAGTGACTTGATGAGCAGAGAGGGGACTCTTCCTGAAGGAAATAAACCATTATTTCACCCTTGAAGGAGAGTACAAGAATTAATGAGGTAGATTTTCCAAATTCTTGGCTGAGGACATTTCTATCGACGCGAATCTGGCCGATTTTCGGCATCTGAGAGACATTCCGTTTCCACCCTCCACTGGTAGATCAATTCTGATTATTCTGTACTGAGTATTCGATCCGTTAAGGAGTTGTGATTCCGTGTTACCGTCACAGTAAATTGCGAAGGAGTCCACTGAGGCGCCGAGTGGACAATTATTGAAATTGTTGTTCTATAAGAGCCGTCCAGAGTCCAGAGTTGAGGGTAGCACTCTAGCACGTACTATTATCTGGGAACCTCAGCTTCCACCTGTACCCATCCTTTCCTACCCCTACTGTTAGTACGATTCTCTGCTGGTGTGGAAACCCGGGGGAAACAGAAAGCCCCCAAAGGTGAAACACCGTGTTTCTGTACCGTCTTGTTCAAAACCTATCCCTGCCTAGTTCCGACACCATTGCCCGTTAAGTGTGAGTCTTGGTTCTAGCTGGCGAACAAATCCGTAACACCCGTGGCGCGTTCGTGATCGGATCCCCTTTTCTTTCCGTTCAACTATTTTCAAAACAGAGCGTTTTTCTTATTTAGATTAGACACTTATTGGGTGATGTGTTATAATTACTTGTACTCAGAAGCTTCTAGTACGTTTTGAAGGTACTCAATGTGAAGTACTCATGAGCACTTGAAAGAAGTACATGCCCACCGTGTCGTAGCTAGAGGATCTCGATAATTTTTCACCTCACGTCATAGCTTCCTTCTAAAGGTTATTTATGTCAGTACACACGTACTCCAGGGGTATGTGTTGAGTAAACACTGTTATTCGTTGTAGAAAAACACGGTTGAAGACAGTGGCTTGATGAGCAGAGAGGGGACTCTTCCTGAAGAAAATAAACCATTATTTCACCCTTGAAGGAGAGTACAAGAATTAATGAGGTAGATTTTCCAAATTCTTGGCTGAAGACATTTTTATCGACGCGAATTTGACCGATTTTCGGCATCTGAGAGGCATTCCGTTTCCACCCTCCACTGGTAGATCAATTCTGATTATTCTGTACTGAGTATTCGATCCGTTAAGGAGTTGTGATTCCGTGTTACCGTCACAGTAAATTGCGAAGGAGTCCACTGAGGCGCCGAGTGGACAATTATTGAAATTGTTGTTCTATAAGAGCCGTCCAGAGTCCAGCGTTGAGGGTAGCACTCTAGCACGTACTATTATCTGGGAACCTCAGCTTCCACCTGTACCCATCCTTTCCTACCCCTACTGTTAGTACGACTCTCTGCTGGTGTTTAAACCCGGGAGAAACAGAAAGCCCCCCAAAAGTAAAGCACCGAGTTGCTGTGCCGTCTTGTTCAAAACCTATACCTGCCGAGTTCCGACACCATTGCCCGTTAAGTGTGAGTCTTGGTTCTGGCTGGCGAACAAATCCGTAACACCCGTGGCGCGTTCGTGATCGGATCCCGATCACGTAAGCGTAGAAGAGCTTGGAATGATCACGTGGACAGGATGACTACGGGAAGACTAGCAAAAATCGCTAGGGATGGTATACGGACACGACGCCCCTTAGGAAGACCCCCAAAGAGATGGATGGATTCGTGTCTCAAGAGAACTGAGAGTTGGAAAACACAGGCCTAAGGCCTATGATATGTGGAAGAAGAAGAAGAAGATTGGACACTTATTGAGTGATGAGTTATAATTACTTGTACTCAAAAGGTTCTAGTACGTTTTTAGTGATGGGCAATAACGTTATTTTTAACTAACGGTTATCAACCGTTATGGTTTTTTTTTAATAACGGTTGTTGATAACAGGTGAATACGTTATTTGCTCTGAAAACCGATAACATCTTCAAGGTTTGTCGATTAAGGGGTTTTCTCTACAAATTTAGGGTGTAAACGAGTCACGACTGAGTTGTAAATTTTTGATTATAATTTTTGTGGATGTTTACTTCTTTCATTCATCTTAATGTTACATTAATGTGAAAAAAATTTACTTTTTTCTAAACCAGTGAAATACTTCGCAACTGATGAAAAATATTAGAGTATTCAATGTGTTCCCCAATATTTAAATAACCATTTTTCATTTGTTTTTTCATCTGGATACTCTCATTACCCATTCGTCCTATTCCAAGTTCGATTTATTAATTCTATATAGCCAATAAAATAATACGCTAATATCGGCTAATATCTGCGGTGAGTGCTCCTCCCGATATTTTATCCAATCTCATCACTTCGATGTGAACAACATAATGTACCAATAACAGCCTCCCATCCGCCCGCTAACGTAACAGAACCATCAACCGAGATCGAGAGTCGAGAATATGGCCAACGTTATCCGTTTGAAAAGTGTAAACTGTTAATAAACGCCAACAAACGATCTAACTAACCGCCAACAAGTCCAATGTAGCCGACTGTTATATGAGAAACGGTTTAACTAAACAATAACCGCCAGAAACAACCTCTCTGCTGAACTCAACGGCTTCAACGCCAACGTCGTCGACTGTTATATCAGAAACGGTCTAAATAAACGGCTTATTCAACGCCAACGTCGTCGACAGTTATATGATAAGCGGTCTAACTAAACGCCATCAACGCTAACGTCGCCGACTGTTATATCAGAAACGGTCTGAATAAACGGCTTTTTCAACGCCAACGTCGACGACTGTTATATCAGAAACGGTCTGAATAAACGGCTTTTTCAACGCCGACTGTTCGCGCACACGTTACTGCGCAACCTGTTATTGTTCAGGACATATAACGGTTAGTTATTGCTTTTTTCGAATAACCGTTGTTAAATAACAGGTTAGGGAATAACGCCCCATCCCTATACGTTTTGAAGATACTCAATGTGAAGTACTCATGAGTACTTCAAAGATGTACACGCCTACCACGTCGTAGCTAAAGGATCTCGATAATTTTTCACCTCACGACATCGCTTCCTTCTAAAGGCTATTTATGTCAGTAGACACGTACGCCAGGGGTATGTTTGATGTATTGAAGGACCCAATCGCGAATCGAAAACTCGGCGACCTCATGATCGTCTCTCGCACGACCCTTAACAAGTAAAAATGTTAATAACGCCGCCGAACCGGTCGAGAATAAATGGGAAGGGGTCCCAAACACCGAATTTGTACGTCGAATTCATTAAAACGTGGATTTTTATCGGCCATTCTCACACCCTCGCCCGAAAATCGGCGCGAGTTCTTCCTGCCTCCGAGAGCGCTGGATATGTTGTAGCTTGATGGGTTTGGATAGGGTAGCCATGGCAACGACCGTGCCGCGAAGACTGATGCTACGTTTTCAATAATGGCGCTTTTGGGGGCGACGCGCAATGGTATTTTCTTGCGGACCTCGTGTAGGGGTTGTGTGTCTACCAAACAAGGGATGATTGATAAAGGGGCGAAATAATGTGAAAAGATAATATGAAGACGTTTCCGCTTACGGCGCACGGTTCATCGCGAAAATGGGTTGCGGAAGGTTCAGAAAACGGTCGAGATTAAATGCTGTTGAAATGGGTCATTTGCACTGCATCATCATTATTATGGCTTTACCCCTATTTCTATTCGAAAACAATATATTTATTCAATCAATACCCAGTGATGAAAGAATTTGTTCAAAGATTCACTAGATAATAATTTCGTTTTCTTCGTTGTCTAAAAGGGAATTTCATAGATCCGAATTTCATTTAGCGTAGTCCTCAGCTCATGTTCACTTATGAATGAATCTTGGTTAGAAAATCAGAGAAAAATTGGTGAAAATTCGTGGTATTTATCAGTACACAATATTAAAAGAATGAGGATCATAGAATTGGTGAAAACAAGGGGGTGGTAAAACGCTCTTGCGATGAGCCCGCAGGGCTCCGAGGGAATGAGGGAGAAGCCCTAGTTCCTGCGTCCATGAAACGTCCTTCAAGAAGGTGCCCCATACGTCCAAGACCGGGAAATCGCCTAAAATAATTTCCAAAGAAGATCAATTTCGGCTACTTTTGACGTTTAGGAGAAAAAAAAAGTTACAAAACGTTGGGAGATTCACGGAACGAACGCAACCTTTTCGTCGTCAAGGGAAGGACTATATTTTATCTCGAAGGACTGAATTGTTGAGAGTTGAAACTTTTGCCAATTTTAAGAGACGAACAAAGAGGGCCGAAGGCCCGAGACACGTCCCAGGCGAATCAGCCCGTAAAGGAGAATCTTCAGGCTTAGTATATATCAAAATTCCGATCGAAAATGATTTTTATCGTGGTTTACACTATCCTTCCATTTCTTCGTACTTATGCATTATTTATCAATTTGTTCTAGAAGTTAAATATTTCTTCGAAGTTTTGATATTCAGATGATCAGCGACATAAGAATTCATCCACAATATTTATTATATTATGAACAAGTATACGCATAACAATAAATAAAAGATCCTCTGTTCATTAAAACGATGAATAAATACTTTTACTTTGAGGACTTCGTTACATAATGTAAATTAATAAATTATACATACGAATCGATAATACCTAACCGTGTAATAGATATGTCACTCTCAATATTCATTACGGAAATCTCGAGAAAAACTGTTCATAATCTTCATTTCACATTCGATGCCGTAGAAAGAATTGCTAATAAGAATATCAATGCCAAGGCGAGTCGGCATTCAACTAGATATTATTATCTTGTATTTTAAACATTGGATATTTTTTTCGTTTTGAGGTAGTTTCGTCTTCATGCCTTTCTCATATATGTTTCTGTTCTCGATTTTAATTTGATATGCAATGTTTGTTTCTCCTTCAACACAATGATTTTTTTTGTTTTTTGGTTAGCAGGGGGAAAATCTGCAAGTCAGACGAACCACCCTCTCCTGAGGGGGAACAAGAATGGGGATTCTCACTCTCCTGAGCTCGAGACCCACTAAAAACCCTTAACTGTTTCTTGAATATTGGTTCCGGGCATTTGCCTATAAACCGTTCATCTCTTTAGTCGGTTTTCTTCTCGCACACTATCGTGCTGGGATTTATGTGTTTATTCTCTATTGGATAGCACAGTTTCTGTTCGTATTTTATTAATCTCTTTTTAATTGATCTCTTGGTCTCCATAGTAAAATTCGCATCCTCCTTTTGTCTTCCTCTGGGTCGTAGTCCACTAGTCTCCCGAGTTCTTGGTTCGGATGGATTTTCGCTGTTTAGAATAATTTCTCTGCTTTTCTGTTCATGAATTCCGTTATGGTTTCCCATTTTAGGTCTCTATAAATCTACTCCTGACAAACCAAGGTGCATCTATTGCACATCGTAGCAGCTTGTTTTCAGTGGCCTGAATTCTTCTGATATGCCTCTTTGCCGCGAAACCACAGGCAACTGATCCATAAGTCAGTTGAGGCCTAGCAACGGCTTTGATTGTCTTCAATTTTGTCTCTTTCGACATGTGGCTTCTTCTTCGTTTTGTCGATTGCTTGTTTGATATGACTTTTCCAAGTAAGTCCTTTGTCAAGCGTAATTCCTAAATATTTGGCTTTATTTTTGCAGTCGATTTCTTCTAGATTCGTTGTGGGTCGCAGTCTTCTCTTCTGTAGTAATATTGCTTGGCTCTTTTGTCCACTGAGCTTGATTTTCCACTTTATGCACAAGTCATTTGTTTCGTCAATCGTTTCTTGTAGAACTCGTTCTATTACTTCTGGGTTGCGGTGTCGAGTTGCTATGCCTGTGTCGTCAGCATACAACTTTAGCATGTCTTCATAAACTTTTAAGGGTTTTCACTCCCAATTCTGAAACAAAATCAATTAAAAATGAAATCAACGATTTGCTCCTGCGTGAATTCTTGCACTAAAAAGTTTATGAAGAGATGCAGAATCCTCCCGGAATAAATTTCAATCGATAACTTTAGCATGGTTCTTGGATTCTTCGGAATATCGTGAATGTATATGTTGTACAGAAGTGGCCCAAATACTGACCCTTGGGGTACTCCAGCATCTATATCTCTTGTTGTGGAGCATTCTCCTTCCACTTTCACGTAAAATCTTCTATTTTTGAGATAATTCCGGATCAACACAATGAGAAACCCATATTATTATCATATATTGGGAGTACCAATTACCAATTAGCTGGGTCCTTCTTTTAACCGTCAGAAATACATTTGTTCCAGGACAAAATGAATGAACAGATCATTATAAATTATGAGTATTCTCCATCGCTTGCTATCTACTTTACATTCCTCTCCACATAATCTATGATATTCAACACACTAAAAAAGAAGATTTTCGTATGAAATTTTCTTCGGATCTAACTGTCCCACGAAAATCAGAATTCCATTGAGAAATCCCGTATTCCATTTCCGGCGATGTCGACAGCAGAGATAATTGAATAGGTGAACCCACGCACCGGCTTATGCACGATGCGAAAAAGAATTCTATAATATTCATGATAAATGCGCTTGATATTGATTTCATCTTGGTCCATGTGGAATACCATATTCAGCACAGTTGCGTCGCCATTGAGGCCTTTATGTGTCAACTACTCTTGAATAAATGCCCTTTTGAGAGAAATTAGAATTACGAAGGGGAAGAAATATCACTATGACAAAGAACGGTTAGGGTTGAATCAGGGTTGTTTCCATAATTGAGAATATTCGAAATAAGCGGCGGGAGATGGTGTGGAGTAGGCTTGAAAGGGGCATCAGCTTTTATATTACGAGAATAATGCGGAGAGAATTTGTATTTGATGCCATTTTTGAAAAGACAACTACCTTCACATCTTTTATGACGAACTGTTGAGCGGATGATTCCATATGGTATCTGAGGAATTGGTGCCGTTTGTGAGTTCGCTTTTTGTCATAAAAAATAGATCTTTGAAACTATTACTTAATACAAACTGTTTCAGCAAAATTTTCGTAATTTTTGTACTTAGTGAATTTCAACAAATTCGATGCGTTGTTGATGCGTGTAGCGTTCCATTTTAAAATGACACAATTTTCAGTCGTCATCTGTCAAAAAATGACATCTCTATATTCCCATAATGTTAGGTTAGGTTAGCCTGAAACCTCGATTTTTGCATATCCGTTATATCGTCACAACATTCCAGAAAAAATATACAATATTTCATTGGTAAGTGCGAATCCCTTGAAGGAGTATCCTCGTTTTGTGAAGTGAATCGTCGCCAATGGTTAAACCGTTTATGGACCTACAGTAGTTCAACACATACTGATCGCAGTGATCGCGTTACATTGCATGTTAAATGACGGTTATTTGAACGTGAAAATAGGTTAGGTTAGGTAGTTGTCCTATACCTACTGATTACGTTGCATTGCATGTTCCATTAGTCTCATCTGTACGTAGAAATACGTTATTGGTGTACATGCACAAGTGGTTATACCACAGCCGTCTATAGAGGTGACTGTAGTTACACTGCACTGTGACCTTGAGGTCCATTATGTATCTCATCAGAGCTATTCTCGCCGATTTGGCAACAATAGATAGCCCTGTAGTTTCAGAGTTCTAATTGACTCCAGTATTTTGGATCGTTTCAAGTAGGCCTCATCCTAACATCTGAAGGTTTCTCGTCCAAGGCATTTCTAGTGTTGGAGAGGCATTCTGTACACAGGATTTTTTGCCTGTGAAAGTCCACGAGCGTTCCTGCAAAGGATCGTCCCATTATTTAACCACATTGTTGAACTGCTGCCTCATATTGGACATTTCCAAGCCCACAAGCCCCAATACTTGTTCCTGATTTTCAATCATCACTTCACCATATGGTTGACTTTTTTTAGAATCGATTAAGAATGATCATTTTTAGTACAATGTTAATTAAAAGAAAATAATGGTAAGGGGGGCACAACGACTACAATCTTAAAGAAAATACATTAAAATGGTATACAGATGGTTCTAAAACCGCTACTGGAGCTGGCGCTGGGATTTACGGGTCAAATACCAAGGGTTTAGACGTTAATCCAGAAAGAAACTATCAGAAGTGTGCTACAGCTATTCATACAGATAGTCAAGCTGCCGGAAAAGCACTGAGCACCTATGTCATTGATTCAAAGCTGATTTGGGAGTGCCGGAACAAACTCAATGAGATAAGCAATTAAAATAAGGTCTCTTTAATCTCTGTTCCCGGTCATTCGGGACTCGTAAGAAACGAGAAGGCCAATACACTTGACAGAGAGAGCGTACAAACGCCACTCACTGGCCCAGAACCATTCTGTGGTATAGGAAAATGCACCTACAAGAAGGAGTTTATGGAGAAGGAAAAAGCCGAAAGGGAAAAACTCTGGCGGAATCTCCAAGGAATGGATCACACAAAAAGTTCCTTCGGAACTTTGAAACTGCTAGATCCAAAAAATATCTGGATCTCAGTAAGAACCAACTACACCTACTCACTGGCTTTCTCACAGGACATTGTCGCCTAAAGAAGCATCTGTTGAGAATGGGTTTGTCGGACACTGACGAGTGTAGATTATGTGGGGAGGAGGAAGAAACTCCATTCACCTGGTTACGCAATGCTATGCCATTGCAAGCCAAAGGAAAGAGTGCTTTGGACAAGAAACTTGTAGGAGTGCGTAATTATCCTCGTTGAAGCCGTCCCAAACTGGAAGGCGAGCTGTAAAGGGCGCGATGAGAACAGCTCTGTTAGGGGGCACAATAGACCTTAAGGTCACCGTAAACTGTAACATCTTCTCACTATTACTATAAGGATGATCATCGCATTAATAAGGTCGTTAATGAACGTTTCAAAGCATGTTAATCTGTATTGCCCTGGGTTGCGTTGCAATGCTGGCTCAAAATTTATTATGTCCTCCATCAGAACTTTTTTTATTCTGTGTCGTCTACAGCTCGCTATCCAGTTCCAGAGCAGCTCCTAGCAGTTTCTCGTTCAGAGCTCTAAAATTTAGTTCCACTTTCTCTTGAAGGGATTGACGCACCACTAATGATACTAAAGAAATTTGCATTAGACCCTAATATTTGCCTCTTATAGTTGCCACCATATCATCGGCATATGCCAGGGCATTGAAAGCCTCTCCAGAAGACCATCCATGACCAAGTGTTCAAAGTTTCACACACGCCGACTGCAAAAACATGCTCGTCCAAGCGTCTTTCCAGGCTTAAAATCATCATTTCGACTTTTATTAGTCGAACAGCCATTCCAGGTTCGCTTCTGCAAGAACAGACACGTTCTGTAATTCGTGCGGGTTCTCGCAGCCGCCTTTGACCTGTCCGCGGTCACTTCGTGCTGCGTTGCGTGTTGTGCGACCTAGATCGATATAAATAATAATGCGATTCCGACTAGGAGCACATTCAGTAAGTAATGCACCTAAGTTCATTCACTTGAAATTGAACTACTTTTACGAGAGCATAATCCTGTTCGCCGAGGCGGCGGCGTCGAGAGGGGGCAGCGTTTCTTTTTTAATGAGTTATCGGACGGCGAACCGTTAACGAGGTGAAAGTTACACGGTACGGGCAGTGTCGTGTTCCACTTCGCGAACCTAAAAGTTGCGCACGGTTCCACGCCTTTTAGGACCCACCGGGCCCTGGGGCTCCGGCTACTTTTTTTCCGTTTGTGCTGCTTCCGCCCGTGGAGTCCAACGACAATATTTCGACAAGGGGGAAGTTCCTTCTCGTATAGGGGATATTTTTCTTGCGTGGGCTTTTTTTCCTCAAAGAGAATACCCCTCATGATACGTCGCATTTCTACCTAGAGTCTAGAGAGTGATATACAGGATGAGTCTTTCGACTCGCACAAATATTTTAACAGTGGATTCTTGAGGTCAATAGAAACACTCTTTTCCTTTACAATTTTTTCCTAATCGACTCGGTTTAAAAGATACAGATTGTTGAAAAACCATAGAAAAAGTTCTCAAAAACGGTCTTATGGAATGAAATGAATTTCGGAATATAGTTTTTCATTTATTTGATGAATCTTTTTCCAACACAAGATATCACCCACGTCTTCCAGTTTTCTCATTATGACCATTACGTACCATAAAAATACCAAAAATTCAAAGAACCCAACTCTTTAAAAGTTGGACGCTATCTAATGAAGATTTGAACGATTTGTAAAATAAAAGTATTCTTCATATTTTCTCGTATAATAAGCCGTTTTCGACTTATTTGATGTTCAAAAATTTAAATGTATCTGTTAAATTTTAAAAATTTGGTACTTTGGCTGAATACAACTCCGTTTAAATGATCTACAGATATTTAGTGTCACAGATTAAGCTGTTTTCTGAAGGTAATTTTGTTTTTCCAGGGTTGGCACAGCTCATTATGAGAACTTAAAATGGCTTTATCTCTTCATCAGGGCCGAATTGGAAAAAATGGTATAGGAATTTTTTGACATCAATAATCTGTTGTTAAAATATTTGTACGAGTCAAAGACTAACCCTGACCCTGTATACAAGTTGCGTAAAAAGTGGCGTATAAATTAATATCTGCTGAATTTACTATACAGGGTGTTTCCTAATTGAATGTCAATATTTATGGGGGTGATTTTTGGGCACATTTTAAGAAGAAAATTTTATATGTTCTAAACGTCTTACCTTTTGAGATACGGGGTGGTATTATTTAGACAGTCAGTGGCAGGCCACTGACATAAGCAAATTTGATCTCTTGAATTTTTTTAGTTCGACACACGGGTTTCACCTAAAGAAATAAAATTTACGTATGTCTCTGCATGGTGATATTGTCATTATGTATGTATTAAGGATATTGTTATGATCATGCAGAGAATAGGTTTTTATTTTTTTAAGCGGAAACCGTTATTTTTTTAAGCGGAAACCGTGAATCGGATTAAGAAAAGTCAAGTGATCAATCTTGGTAAGAAACGATTGGAAATTTTAAAAATAATTTTTATTTCATTAAAAATCTGTGGCGTAACATCAATGTCTGCCAAAATAGGTAGGTCAAATTACGTACGAACGCCACTGGTGGAAATCAAGAAAAAAGTGATACCTACATTAAAAAATGCCTCTTGATTCGTAGTATACATGTATGACAAATTTCATCCAAATATTTGAAGTGGTATTGTAGATATTGATAATAAATGATTCATTTTTAAAAACTTTACCACCCTGTATCTCAAGAGGTAACACATTTAGGACATATGTTCATATAAAGTTTTCTTCTCAAAATGGGGTCAAAAATCACCCCCATAAATATTGACATTCAATTAGAAAACACCCTGTATTGTAGAAAAATGCTTGAACAGGTCAATTTTTTTTTGAATCAGTTACTTCTGAAGGACATGATCACTTACAAAGCCCTCAACGGACCTTTCAAAGCAGACCTAGGCAATATTTTCGCTCTGAAAAGAAATGAAGGGTTTCGGGGTCACATATATAAGTTGTGGGGGGAAAATTTCAGAGGGAATACTTCCAGTCCAACAGGGTCTTCCTTTTTTGGAATCGTTTGCAATCTGCCAATGTGGAGGCAACCTCTGTCCATTCTTTCAAGAACTACTACGACCAGTGGATGTCCAGCAATTTCCGGACGTGGTTCTTCTTTTATTTCTTTTTTTTTCGTATTTTCTTAACAATCTTTAGTTGTTATTTCAGCTGTTCTTTATGCATTTACTTTTAACCTATTTTTAATAAATAGATCAAGTTGAAGTTGCGTTATTTGAAATAAAAAGTGACCACTTCGAGCATTCATCTAAAAAATAGTAGATACAGAAAATATGATATTTGAGTGATACTTTTTACTTACACTGTATGTATATCCACAAAATAGCAAAAAATTCAAGAAGTAGAATCTAAAAAGCAAGCCAGAAGTCATTGGATGAATTTGAAATGAGCGGTTACCAAGTGGAAAATCAAGCTCAACGGACAAAAAAACCAAGTGATATTACCAAAGAAAACCATATTCAATTTGGAGGTTGAGTGGAAGATTAAGCGAGATATTTAGGTATTACTCTAGCTAGAGTGTAGACATAGGAAGAGATTCTGCCACTGACAGATCCAGACTGCAGAAAACACGATGCACCTTGTGGAATAAAAAGGGTTGTCGTGAAGTGGGACCATCATCGACTTTACGAAGAAAATATTCCGTACTAAATTCATCATAGTGGCAACGGGCTCTGTCAAAAGTCCACGCATGCCTATTGACAATAAGTGGAACGTGAGGCGTGAATACCTTTCAATCAATTGCCTTGTGCGCAGAACATCTTATTGAAATTGGCATATTAAGAGGTGCATAAGAACAGATATTTGACGTGCGAAACAAAATTCACGTATATTATTCACTCTCTACACCGAATACTTTTCAGAATGTCTATAGACATACTGCCAAAGTTAATTGAAGATTAACCAACATCCTTTGGTGCACCACCGGAAAGGTTCCAGTCTCTAGGATTATTTTGATGTTTGTTTTCTCCTAGTTCGATATATCTCAAAGTTCACTGCTGTTCCAAATCTATTTGTATCCAATTATTTCTCAATGCTTGTGAGTTCAGGGCTGATATAAAGCCGAACGTAAACAACTATCGAAGCGGTGGGTTTGAAATCTGCCAAGATCTCGATATATCGGCCTTGAACTTTTGTCAATGCTTATGTATGCATCTTCGACTCAAACGTTTTATTCAAGGGCCTTTGAAGTCTTCTCCTCGCTTTCAGGTAGGAAGAACTAAGGAGGGAAACAAGAAAATAATCTTAGGAATACAGTGTGTCAAAATGAAGATGAAGCATTTAATTCCAGAAATTTTATTTCCCATGTAAATATACAGCGAAAGTAGCTGAGAAGTCACACTCGAATAGCTTCCTTGCCGCCTACTTCGTTATGAATAATTATTGGGGGAGATCTGCCGCCCGGATTGAGAGAAGTAGTGTGCACGTAGGAGGGCCATTCGTTCCTTTACGAATGAATGAAAAGATTTCGTGAATGAGTTCACTGTTGACTCTTCGCGCTTCGGCAATTAGTGCGGAAGGTCTAGAGTTCCGGAGTTGTGACAGATGCCGTGGAGAGATTTCAAAACAGCGTGATGGACGAGAGACGTGACTAATTCGAATTCCGGATCATTGTAACCGGGACATCTGAGCGCCTTATCTGATCTCTTGGCGTCCGAAGTTTTTCGTGATCCAGTTACATCTAACTCATATTGAAATGATTCTATTACATTGGATATATCGACCGACCGAACCTTATGTTATAACGCTATTAATAGTTGGGGAGCCGACAATGCTCAATCGGGATTTACTCGAGCGTCGTGGAGACCTAGTGGATTTTGAAGATTAGATGGTAGAAAGAAAAGAGGTTCTATATGATATATGCACTTTCAGCGTTGGGGAAAGCGTCCGCAAGTTCTCAAAGAAGTAAAAAAAAATCTTCAGATGTACATACTCGAGTGTGTCACATTAAGATACTGTATATGCTCTACGTGTCTCTGATAATGAATTCATGCATATCTGACAGTTTGCGAGGTGGTACTGGCCCTACGGAAGAGTTGAAAATGGTAAAAAAAAATTTTTTCCAGCGTGTCAGATTTTTGGAGGATATGTTAATAGGAACCAAAGGAAGCTACTTTTCAAGGGACTGACAATTGGGACGTGACGCAAGGTCACAGCGGTCCTTTAATAATGTAAAAAAAAATCGTTACCTGTACATACTCGAGCGTCTCAGATTTTCATAAAGATGGTTAATCTCGGTGTTGTAGACGTGTTGACCCATTAATCTGACACTTATCAGGAGGGGTTTTCTTAATCTGACACTTTGAAGATGATCAAAAATTCTTTTTTTTCGAATATTCCTCTGCCTGTAAATCTAATCGTTAGTGTTTTCATTATGAAATTTGTAGATAATAAAATTCTACACAACTTTTGTCTGAAGCAATTTTACATACTCTCAACCGTTCCCGAGTTAGAGGGCGATACATGCGAAAGGGCAAGGTCAATGTAGAATCCCAGTCTAATCTACATTAATCCAATTGTCGAAATGACAAGGTATTTCTATGATGACAATTTCAAAAGTAGTCTCGACTGAACCTTAGAATGTACTATTTTCCAACGAGTGAATTTTCGCTTCAGCATGTATCGCTAAACACCTCGCATTAGTCGCCATATATCTCAAAAACTTTTGAACGTAGAAAAAATTGCTTAGGACAAAATTTGTAGAAAATGTTATGCTGTACAACTTTTATAATGAATGGGAAAACGATTTGAAGACGAGTGGAGGAGATAATTCAAAAAAACTGATTTTTGTGACCCTTATGACCAATTTTTATTTTTTCGGCTTGCTGAAACTGTCAGATTATATTTTTTCCGTAATTCTTGTATCATTAGCTTCAAAATAAGAAAAAACGCCACCGCGCTCTAGAATGTACACGTGACGTTTTTTTTGCAACTTTGGCGCCCTCCCACACATTTTCGACATGCTTAAATTGTCAGATTAAGAGAATATATACTTTTCAACATGTAATTAACCACATATATGTTAATCTGACACGCTCGAGTATGTATGATCGTTTTTTTTACTATTCTGACAGGCTGTCCTAGACAATTCCCCCTATATACAGGTCTAATTTTTGGCAGAGGTACTCTACAGGGTCCAAACTATCTCCCCTTATATTAATCTGACACGCTCGAGTAAATCCCGAATTTCTCTCTTCGGCTCCCCAACTATAAGACCAGCGTCTTTAACATGTTTCCTGAATTTTGTGAGATGTAATACGCGTGGTTAGATTTTGCGCATAGTGACAATAAAAGGCGAATATCTCCCTGAATATACATTCAAGTATTCAAATTTTTGCGTGTATTACATGCTCTATCGAAATTAGTTGGAAAATTGCTTTTCAGGCGCCATCTGCAGCAGGCCGTATCTAAACACCGACACTATTTCTGAAAAGGAATCACCCCCTACATTTTTTCGCAACTATTCATTTGCACCCTGTATATTTTCATAAATTATTTCTTTAGTTAAGGGGCGTACTGGGAATAATACTAAATTTCTTATTTTCATAAATACAGGATACAGGTAGTAATGCAAACTTTCCCCAGGTTCTACTGAGAAAAAAATCAAAATTGTTATCTGATGAAAATACATTCCCTTTTCAAAGTTGAATCTCAAAAACGAATGAACAGTCTCATATTTTCTGTCATCACAACACCATTTTAGCTGCTCTTCCATGATTGGGTTTACTTCAACAATTGCTAGAAGAAATCATGTGCTACTTACTAATCGAAGATCTTTGGCTTACCTGGAATAGAAAAGATATCATTAATGTAAATTATAATCAAGAAAAAGAATATTGAAGTTGTTCAAAAGATAATGAAATTTGAAACAGTTATGGATAACTTATCTCAACATAAGAATTCTATTTGTGCTTTTACACGTTCTAAGGAGTATAGCCAGATAATGAGTCATTATGACAACATAACCTATAGATAAACGATTCACGTTAATGAACAAACATTTTTAATTCATTGAACTCAATCCGTTTCACATTTTGTATCTTTTATCTATAAATTCTTAACACTAGGAAGTTCACGATCGGTTTCGTGAATAGTGAATGAATCTTTCACCATTTCGTTAATTTCAGCGTAGTTTTCCCTCTTTCTGGAATTGGGTAGCTGAAGCATGGAAAATTCTGATAGGATCGCTCTTTATATGCTAACCAGCCATCTACATGTCGTCAATCCTCTCTCCCTCTCACCTACCATTGATTTTCTGGCTTGAACAGCGATCCCATGAACCCCCAACCTTGCGTTATTCGAAAACCATCTTGAGATATCCCTTTGAAGTTGCCGATTGGCGTTAATCTCCCTTCCTGTTCCCAAATCCCAGATTTTATGTAGTAACGGTCTATCTCATCCCCAGCGCGCATGTTGCTCATCATGAATCGAATGGTCGGGAAGAATAGTTATCAATTTTAAGACAGGCTGATGAAGCGGAAATTACAATTAGGACTTTACGCCAAGTTGAATGCGTGCAGCGTCAAGTCCTAAACAACCCATAAACAATTCCGCAATTTCTTTATTAGCAACCTCGAGCCGCCTACGCGATCGATTCCTGTTGTTTTCCGAGTATTAGAGGAAGAAGTTCTGAAATTCATTTCGTTCGTATTCTCATATTTCAATTAATTGATCAAAAACAAAAAGCAAGAAAGGAATTAAGATTAGGGAAAGTTCAAGGCTCCGTGAAAGGAAGAGTTTGATGGTTGGTGAACACAAGTTGACGGAATTTTTATTATATTTCGCGAATCATTGCTGCGTGAAAAATGGTATGAGGGTTATGTAGCGACGTTTTTTTCGCCTCAGATTGCACGTGTAATGTAAATAAGTAAGAGGATGTGATCGAGTTCGATTATACAAACAAGAATGCGAGGAATAACCCACGTGAAGGAACGTAATTCGATAGGACAGCGGAAAGTTCAAACCGCCGTGATTTTGCTGAGGTGCGTGCACGCATTGTTTGATATTTCCCGAATGTTTTCCCTTTTTCTTTGGAGTTTATGCCCGAGGCGATTTAGATGGAAGTCTGCTTTTCTGGGCCTGCAAATGTTGGGTATCGATATTGATGCTTCGATTTATTTTTTATTTATTTAAAAGCTTCTCTGGGAGTATGAGTGGGGACCTTCGCAGACCAGCTTTTGTTCTCTCCTACAACTTCATTTGGATGGTGGACATTGAACTCGGGAGCTTTCACAGCTCGGAACTTTTCGTCGAAGAACCAGAAGAATACAGTAGGATAGTGGTTTGAGTGACCTCGTTGTTCTTCCCCTGTTTTTCTTTACTTAGGCTGTATATTATTAAGCGATGCTTCTTCCCTATGTAGGAAATTGTACCGTGTCTCATTCCTGTTTGTGAAGGATATAGGTTTTTGTGACCTTGTTGTTTTTCCTCTGTTTTTCTTTGCTTAGGTTGTATATTATTAACCAATGTCTCTTCTCTATGTTGGAAATCCTACCGTAGCTCACTTTGACGAGTTCCTAAACGTGTTTCTTATCACTGTCTATCTTTTTGAGCCGGTCTTTGCTAGTTGTTAGGTTATGCTTGTTCTCTTAAAATGAAAGTTCTGATGATGACTGGATAGTGAGATCACTAAAGCAAAAAAAACTGTGGAAAAAAAGAACCAGGAGTAGCATATGTTCTGAAAAGCCTGAAGAAGACGGTTTTGTAACTCTTTCCATGCCAGATGGTTCATCTTAATGAGAATCACGCAAATAGTCAGTTTTCTTTTTTTTTTTGGTGTAGCAGGGGGAAAATCTGCGAATCAGACGAACCACCCTCTCTTGAGGGGGAACAAGTGTGGGGATTCTCACTCTCCTGAGCTCGAGACCCACTAAAAACCCTTAACTGCTTCTTGATTAGTTATTGGTTCCTGTCATTTGCCTATAAACCGTTAATCTCTTTTCGGTTTTCTTCTCGCACATTATCGTGCTGGGATTTATGTATTTATCCTCTATTGGATAACACTTAATTGGATTTTTCAAT
Source organism: Coccinella septempunctata (assembly GCF_907165205.1). NCBI lineage: Eukaryota > Metazoa > Arthropoda > Insecta > Coleoptera > Coccinellidae > Coccinella > Coccinella septempunctata. The sequence continues at coordinate 25,151,545 of NC_058194.1, forward strand.
AAGTTTCTGTTCATATTTTAATCTCTTTTTAATTGATCTCTTGGTCTCCTTCGGTAAATTCGCATTCTCCTTTTGTCTTCCTCTGGGTCGTAGTCCACTAGTCTCCTGAGTTCTTGATTCGGATGCTTTTTCGCTGTTTCGAATAATTTCTCTGCTATTCTGTTCACGAATTCCGTTATGGTTTCCCATTTTAGGTCCCTATATATCTGTCTATTCCTGACAAACCAAGATGCATCTATTGCATATCGTAGCAGCTTGTTTTCAGTGTCCTGAATTCTTTTGATATGGCTCTTTGCTTCGAAACCCCAGGCAACTGATCCATAAGTCAGTTGAGGCCTAGCAACGGCTTTAATAATCTTCAATTTTGTCTCTTTCGACATGTGGCTTCTTCTTCCTATCAGAGGGTAGAGACTATTCACCGCTGCTTTCGTTTTGTCGATTGCTTGTTTGATATGGCTTTCCAAGTGAGTCCTTTGTCAAGCGTTATTCCTAAATATTTGGCTTCATTTTTCCAATCGATTTCTTCGCCGTCAACTTCTAGATTCGTTGTGGGTCGCAGTCTTCTCTTCTGTAGTAATATTGCTCGGCTCTTTTGTCCACTGAGCTTTATTTTCCACTTTATGCGTCAGTTTCGTCAATCGTTTCTTGTAGAACTCGTTCTATCACTTCTGGGTTGCGGTGTCGAGTTGCTATGCCTGTGTCGTCATCATATAACGTTAGCATGGTTCTTGGATTCTTCGGAATATCGTGAATGTATATGTTGTACAAAAGTGGCCCAAATACTGAACCTTTGGGGTACTCCAGCCTCTGTATCTCTTATTGTGGAGCACTCTTCACTCTTCTTCTATTTTTAAGATAATTCCGGATCAACTTGCATATTTTGATCGAATATCCAGCACACCTCATCTTATATGTCATACTCTGTCGAATGCTCTGGCGACGTCTAGTAAAACAAGACCTGTAGCTTGTTTATTTTGGAATCCCTCTGTAATGTATTCTGTGAGCCTTAACAATTATCAAGGCTCACAGAATACATTACAGATCATCATCATTGTCTTCAATCATTCTTCTATCTATCATATCTATCAAGCTTTGACTCGCGAGGATCTGCTTCATTTACAGACTCGTCATCGTCCACATGACTTGAGCGGCTAGACGAGCATACTATCCTTTCTTTTGATGTACCGATAACAAGCGTAGCTCGAGCGCTTGTCTCTCGGCTCGAACTATCGTCCACATATCGCGAGCCAACCGAGTTACATAAGCCGTGAACAGTGTGGACCGGCCTTAATAAATTCTCCCAATTAATTCGACGAACACGCTAAATAAGATACGCTCGGCCGGCAAACTCTCCACTCAACAACGAACGGGTCGAACTTCCTGATGAATTTTTTGCTCGGTCAGCCCATCATATCCAATCCCTAAATTTTACTGCGTGGGTCAACGCTCCAACTGCGACGGCACAATATATCGTTCTCTTCTCTCGGCACCAGCTCTGAGAATGCTACACAGACTGACCCTGTTGAAGACGAGGATGAGGAGCAAAGGATGGAGCAACTTTTCGTCCCACTTGTGCTCGTGTGCCTGGCGTCGTTTCCGAACGAATTGGACTGTATCTGACCTCAATATTGCGCAGTATTGAATCGTTATTGAGGAATTTCGCACGAAAGGGACCGTGGATACGGACACTTATTGGTTTCTCCTTTCTGGTTTCGAACTGCAACAAGAACTTCTGTGGGAACGAGGGAATATTTATTAATATGCAGAGATTTGCAGTGAGTTGAAATACACTTCAGAGGTATATTTCTTTTATATAGCAAGGGGCACCTTTTTAAGACGATCTTCTATTGAGAAACATCGTGTCCTTACTCTCCTGAGTTTGGGTACCTGCTTTTTTCGAAGATCTACCTATATTTCTTTTTTTTTTTGGTGTATCAGAGGGAAAATCTGCAAGTCAGACGAACCACCCTGTCCTGAGGGGGAACGAGTGTGGGGATTCTCACTCTCCTGAGCTCGAGACACACTAAAAACCCTTAACTGCTTCTTGAATATTGGTTCCAGGCATTCGCCTATGAACCGTTCATCTCTTAGTCGGTTTTCTTCTCGCACACTATTGTGCTGGGATTTATGTGTTTATTCTTCATTGGATAACACTATTGGATTTTTCAATAAGTTTCTGTTCTTATTTTAATCTCTTTTTAATTGATCTCTTGGTCTCCTTCGGTAGATTCGCATTCTCCTTTTGTCTTCCTCTGGGTCGTAGTCCACTAGTCTCCTGAATTCTTGATTCGGATGCTTTTTCGCTGTTTCAAATAAATTCTCTGTTTTTCTGTTCATGAATTCCGTTGTGGTTTCCTATTTTAGGTCCCTATAAATCTGTCTATTCCTGACAAACCAAGGTGCATCTATTGCACATCGTAGCAGCTTGTTTTCAGTGGCCTGAATTCTTTTGATATGGCTCATTGCCGTGAAACCCCAGGCAACTGATCCATAAGTCAGTTGAGGCCTAGCAACGGCTTTAATAATCTTCAATTTTGTCTCTTTCGACATGTGGCTTCTTCTTCCTATCAGAGGGTAGAGTTTATTCATCGCAGCTTTCGTTTTGTCGATTGCTTGTTTGATATGACTTTTCCAAGTAAGTCCTTTGTCAAGCGTTATTCTTAAATATTTGGCTTCATTTCTCCAATCGATTTCTTCGCCGTCAACATTTAGATTCGTGGTGGGTTGCAGTCTTCTCTTCTGAAGTAATATTGCTTGGCTCTTTTGTCCATTGTCATTTGTTTCGTCAATCGTCTCTTGGAGAACTCGTTCTATTACTTCTGGGTTGCGGTGTCGAGTTGCTATGCCTGTGTCGTCAGCATATAACGTTAACATGGTTCTTGGATTCTTCGGAATATCGTGAGTGTATATGTTGTACAGAAGTGACCCAAGTAATGACCCTTGGGGTACTCCAATCTCTACATCTCTTGTTGTGGAGCATTCTCCTTCCACTTGCACGTAAAATCTTCTATTTTTGAGATAATTCCTGATCAACTTGCATATTTCAATCTAATATCCAGCACATCTTATATATTAATCCTTCATGCCATACTCTGTCGAATGCGCGGGCGACGTCTAGTAAAATAAGACCTGTAATATTGGAATTGTCAAAAGCTTGACAGAACTATCAAATTAGTTTGCTCTGATCAAGGAGCAGTACGAAAATAATTTGTTTCATCTACTCTAAAGAGAACCGACGCAGAATTAATAATGGGTGCGCCAACAATTTCTTATAAGGCTTGAAGAAAAAAATCGCAGTTCTGTAGGAATCCTTCACAGAGGAAGTGTTCATTGAATAATAATTCAGGATTTGGCCTAGCCTGAAGAAATATAGCTTTTTTCCTAAGCGAGATTATATCTAGATGCCGCCGGTTCCTAGAATCACATCACATTCTTTCGATTCGACTGCCAGATAGGTGTAGACCACAAGCAGGCCTAAGTACTGCGCGCTGTCGAAGAGGAATGCGACATGTTGATAAATAAAAATGAGCAATAACTCCACATTAATGGAGGCGATTAATTTCACATTAAAATTCAATATGAATACCGTGCGTAAAAAGTGGAACCGGTTGTCGCTGAAGTCAAGGCACGCAAACGGCAAAACCCTTTACATCGTTAAGCCGCTGCAAGAGGAGTTTATGCGTTTTTGTTCCGTTATTTCCTGGACGTTACTGGAGTTCTCAAAATTCCCAAATTGGGATCGCAAACTGAACAAAAAGGGAACCCTGAACCTTGTTTCGAGCTCATAGGTTCTCCTCAGAGCATCGTTACGACGATAAGCGCGTGGATATGTTTCAGAAAGCCTAAATTCCTAAATGACACATGATACTTGAAGGGAAAACTCAACCCATGTTCCCTATTCAAAATTTTTGGTTGGGTTGGGTTGGGGTTGTAACAATAAGGGTTGAAGTGATCCGGTTTAGAATCTGATCTTAGAGGTTGTCCCACTGGTATCAAAAGTCGACCTGTACGTTTTTATAAACCTGCAGAGGCGCTGTTTCGTTTTCAATAGGCGACTCTGTATGCAATCCCATTTTAGACCGATCCAATGCAGGTACTTATCGTGGAAGGCCCTGATTAAAACCATATTGACGTAAAATGAATACCGCGAGTGGGTATCAACTCCGTTACAGCAATTAAGACCGTGTTTCCTCCGTTGCCAAAGCAGGAAAGAAATTACACTTGAGTCACTGACCCACCTACTGCTCTTTAATCGTCGACAAGATCAACGGAAGACACATCGATCTAAGATTGCGAGGAGCGAGTCCGGCATGTAGGTATGTGTGTGTGCATTTGATGTATGTGGACAGGAAATGAATTTTATTCGACTGACCAGGCAGGTACCTCGGCAAAGTATCGAACGGAAATGATTTTGTGGTTCGACTTCCGGGGGAAACTCGATTAGAATTGATGAATGCGTTAATAGGAGCGATCATAGCCGTTAATTATTTTTAATAGATGATTTCATACCCCGTTGACGTTCACCATTATCTTTTAGAGAGTTATCAATTAGCAAATTGGACTATGGTGGGTATTCAAAAATTTGTCATTTCCAACAGACAAGGCGTTGAACGAAGCATCTTCCATTTTTTTGTAAAATTTCTCAGAAATTCAAAGGGGTGAAAGTTCTCTTATCATTATTGGACCCTGGATTTCCATATTCTATTCGGCTTGAGTAATTGTGTCAGTGGTTATGTCGGCTCCAGGAATAATCCTCGTGAGTAAACAATCCGACTATTCTGACCCAAATGTGAGACAATACAGCAATATCATGGAATATACATACGATACTGTCGCGTTTCTGGAAAACATGTTCGACCCGTTCCCTATATATAGTGCGAAAAGAAGAATAAGCAGAAACAACGCAGTATGGTATTCAAGAACTATAGGAAAAACTTGGCGATGTTCCATAAAACAATGAGGAAAGCATGTTGTACCTGCATACAGGGTGTATTTGAAGCTGTTTTTTCAACAGGAGGTAGAACTGGTCAAAATGAAGCGTTTCACCAAAGTCCTTAGACCCTAGACCGTTTGTTAGCTGAATTATCGCAAAGCAGTAGGAAAAAATGTATCTCCTGATTCGTCCATGAGGTTTCGTTTAGGATATTAGCTCGTATTTACGTGATGATCAAAATGGAAACTTAGGATTGCCGAACTATTCTCATTATTTTTAGTAACTAACACGATTTTATGAAATAGCTCATTTCGATACCAACTGACCGAAGAGACTTAGGGCACAAGTGTAAGTAATAGTATAATATGTACTTCAAAATCTCACCAATAAAATTATTATTATTATTATTATTACAAAAATTACAAGAGTTGAGGTTTAAAAAACTTATAAACTCAAAAAGAGAAATTTACAAATTGGTACGCAGTCACAATAGGTGAAAAGTAACCTTGAAAAGAAAAAAAAATTAAGATATTAGAGAAAGAAAGGAAAGAATGTTATCGCCGTTGATGATAAGATCTGTCCAAGCCATGAACATTAGTGACCCTGTTGAACCGACCTCCATCCGTCATATCTGTTCTTGAACGTGTTCACCGAAGGGGCCTCCACAACGGAATTTGGAAGACTGTTCCAGGCACTGAAAATTCTATTTGGAAGGAAGGAAATTCGTCCAAATTATTCACGAATTTTTTCACACTGGGCATCACAATCTTCTTGTTCAAACATTCCAACAATCGTCGAAAAAATGGGATGAAATTGCACGATACAATAATCATGATTCTCTCAAAAGTGACCCGATGCATCAAATCCGATGAACTTGGTACTGAACTATTCACTGCCCAGCCATATGTTCATATTTTGTTTTTGCGATGCCGGAGTCATCTTCCACAGTCCCGTACTTGAAATTCGATGAAATTTTGTCTAACCTCTAAGGAGTCTAAGGGTTGTATCTCAGCCAACATGGATATTTTATATTGACAATTTTTGGTTGAACGACTTATTTTGATGAGTTCTAACTTCTGTCAAATAAAAACCTCGCCTTTGAAAACATCCTGTATAGGGAGAGATGAGCACAAGCTCGATCACGCTCGATCACGATACATCTTGCTTTGCTCACGCACGCTCTCTCACGAAACATAATCAAAAGGGGGCACGTGATCCACGCTTATTTGTTTGTTTCAGTGTATCAGTAAACATTGCAAATTCTAAAAAGTTTGAAACCTGTAAAACGACAGAATTCAAGGCCAGAATCAAGTAAAAAATATTTTCCAGGATGTAATATTTTTTTTATATTTCCCTACATAGGTCAGTTGATTTTCAGGATAATGATTTTACCAGAAATAGTAAATTTGTGTGTCGATGGTTAGCCTGCTCCACTTTTAGGGTCGTACTTTTATAGATTTACACTTGATGCACTGAGCGAAATTTTGTAATTTACCATCGAACATATTTGAACAAAATTCACCTATTTATTGCTTATTTCCTTAGCATGCGGATAAAGTTTATACAGCTCGTACTCAGGATTTTAATTGAGATCTGTTATTGAACTTATTGCCGTATTTTAGATTTAATAATTTTCTTTAAACTCCTGAATATCGCAGGTATCTAATGTAAATTGACCTATGGTCACAACACCGCTACCACCACATATCACAGAATCTGTAGAAACAACAGTCACGGGACGCCATAATTGTGATGGTGACCAGATGGTCAGATGGCGTCGTTAGAAGTGGAGAGCCTACCAAATTCACGACTCACGCACGCCTACCCCACTCACGACTCACGCACGCGTGAGTCGTAGGTGATGAATATGATCATTATTTGGAGAATAATTTCTGAGATGCAGAATTTTAATTTGATAATTCCGTTATCTATTTTCCGTCAATGCAAAGCTCTTTTCTGAGAACGAAATTAAAAAAACGAACTGTAGAAGTGGCGCAGTTGAAAAAACACTTCAGGCAGGACCAGAAGAATATTCAAGAGTTTGCACTTTAAAATTTGGGAATTGACATGGTCAAGAAGGTATCAAAGGTCATTCACAAGCTGCTGCGATTTACCCAACCTAGTTTTTCAGGTTATTTCAGTACATCTGCATTTCCAGACAATATTTAAATTTGACACGCGGTATACAACCAAACGTTCAGATTCAGCATTTCGAAATGACCGAACATCAACCTTAACCCACTTCAACGTCGGTTGTTGCAAAAATGACGAGATATTCAACTTGACCCCGAATCCGCAACGAAATGGCAGCACGAATGCACAAACAAACTGGCAGAACGTCGAAAACAAAATTTATTCCATTCCGACAGACCGCGTCCAAGCGTCACTTTCGATTTCTCCTCCTACGTGCGAAATTTGGAATATTTCGATACCGCTACGGGGAAATTCGGAATGAATACATCGTACGCGGCCAGGTTTTTTTTAATCAAAGTTGAAAAACCCTCGGGATTCGGGATGGAATAAACATAGAGGGCCGTGCATCGGCACAAAATCGAAACAAACTCGCGCTGCCAATAAACGAACGGTTAAATTATGTAGCGAATTGATAGAATGCGTGGATGACGGAATAAATTAGCACGAAGGATCAGCATACACTGGGCGTAAAGTGAAATGGGTCCTTTTCAACGTGACCAACAGTAAACAGGTCTCTCATGTAGCTTCAGGTGTTCCACAGGGTCCAATTATGGGAAATTTTCTGTTTTTAATTAATGTTGCGGATATGTGTGAAGTCGTTATATTATATGTCATGATATATTTTTATGCAGATGATGACCAGATCAACGCAGTCAACCAATTCGATTAAATACGCGCATTCGAACAGTCTGAAGATACATAAGTGCTCTTTCCTCCTAAATCTTCAGTCAATCTGAAACAGATTTCTCTTAGGGTTGATGATGTACCAATTCCGTCCACTAAGAATAATAGAAACCTAGGTATAATATTAGAGTATAACTTTAGGTTTACTATTACTGGGCACGTTTCATTGCTCCTAAGAAAGTCAATTCTTGCTTTGTGATATCTATACAGGAATCGGCATGTTCTGAATTCTAATCTGTGAACCCCTGGTGCTATTGTTGCTGAATTACAGAACTGCCCTTTTTTCCTAACTTGCCAGTATCCACCTCTACTGTTAGTACAAATCTCTGCTGGTGTGGAAACCCGGGGGGGGGAAGAGCAAGCACTCAGAGGTGGAAGGCCGTGTGCCTGTTGTATTCCTCATTGCGAGTCAACGAATAAAATTTGCGAACTCTGATTTTGAATTTATTAGTTGTCGTTAAAACCCCAGATAACAAGGATTCTTGTTTTTGAAGCCACCAGGATAGGTTTGCTACTTTCAAAGAATAGTCGAGACAACCGAGGAAACTCCGTTACAATGCCTTGAAATATCTGGGGAAAGAGTTTCAGTGAATTATGATTTAGAGACGAATGACGATGCATTCTGCACATTCTTGAGGAAGTTTTAACTGAACCCAACTTTTTGGGAATTTTTCGAAGGTCATCTTTCGAGTCGTTTATCTTCCGGGAAAATTATCGTAGATCTAAATGTGATACATATTCTGGAAAGCAATTCTTCCAGTAATAAATCTGAGAAGTTTACCCATCTCGGCGCAACCGTTCGGTCTTGAGGAAGTTTGAACTGAACTCAACATTTTGGGAATTTTTCGAAGGTCAGCTTTCGAGTAGTTTTCTTTCAGAATAATTATCGTAGATCCAAATGTGATACATATTCTGATAGAGCAATTCTTTTTGTTATAAATCTGAGAATTCCATCCATTTCGGCAGAACCGTTCGGTCTTGACGAGTTCTCAAGTGAAATTCGCAATTTTTGTAAAATGACATTTCCAAGATGAAAATCTAAACGAAGGGAGATCTACTTTCAAAATTGCTCGCAATTGATTCAGCGTGTTCGAAAACCTATATTTTCATACCAAAATTTCAAATATATGGCCTAGTTTACGAAAAAATATTTTTTTTGTTTTTCCACTTTTTATTTTCGAGTTGAGTAGTGCAATTCTCTATTGAATCATCAACTATTTGGTTTTCTGAAATCTTCAAAATAAATTTTATATCCTGAAACAGTAATAGAACATCCTGATTCTCAGACAGAGTATCAAACAGGTCATTTTAGGGGGGCCTAACCCCTTACTCATTTTTGACCCAAAATTCTGAGGTTTAAATTAAGCAATTCCATTAGTGGCGACTAACGTCGATTCAACTGCTAAGATTCTTCAATAAGTCTTCAGCCAGAAAAACCTCAGTTCCGTTTCCATTATTACAGTTAAATCCCGGTTCCACGCAACTGACGAGCAGTATACAGCGGATGTTGTTTACATGCTTGCTCCATTTCGAATCACATCAACATCGCCAACATATTCTCAATCTGAATATTACGCTTTTATTGCCTCTCGTTTCCTAGGTCAGTTTCCAATTCGCCAGGAATAAAAACGTACGTCAACAACGCTCAATATTCGGTATAATCAATTCCAGGACATAATGCTGTTTCGAACAGAGCGGAACTGATTGATTAGGTTGTAACATCGGTGTGGCAAGATTAATCACGCCATTTCGTGAATGATGAGCGATCACTGTTCGACTATGATGGGAAATGAAAAACAATGTACAAGATAACAGGTGAGAATTGGGTCCCGTTCATTCATTCACGATTTGAACGAGCATCATTGAATATTCGACATACAACATATCGGTAAACGTATCGTAAATATTGTGTGGATTAACAGCGGAGCTTATTGGATGAAATGATTTTTCAACTAAATTGCGTCATGAAAATAGAGCAGAGTTTATCTCGAAAAAACAAATATATTAATGAAATGGCCTATTTTCATTATGCCAAAGAATTTTTTCATTTAACCTTACATACCGATCCACATTTGTCCATAAGTATTGGTAATGAGCTGTCGATCGCTGTCATAGGGCCAGTCCATGTGACAACGATCGATAAGTCGGGAGAACTTGCTGTGAATCAATGAAATTATGTAAATTATTGAGGAACTATCTGAAAGACGAGAAAATACACGTCGAATGCAAGCACAAGACGTCTGGAAGCAGGAGCACCCCAGGGATCAGTTTAAGGACCTCTACTATGCAGAGTGAGTCTGTGGCTCGTACAAATATGTTAACATTAGATTCTTGAGGTCAAAAGAAACATTTCTTTTCTTCACGATTTTTTCCAAATCGGTTCGGTTTGAAAGACCGGCTGTTGAAAAACCATAAAAAATGACCCAACTCTTGAAACAAAGTTAGACGCTATCTAATGAATATTTGAACGTTTTGTAAAATAAAAGTATTCTTCATCTTTTCTCGTAAATTGCGCCTTTTTCGATCAAAAATTAAAAAGTGTCTGTGAAATTTGAAAAATTGGCTGAATACAACTGTTTGAAAGATCCGTAGATATGTAGAGTCACAGATTCAGCTAGTTATTCTGAAGTTAATTTCGTGACACAGCTCATTATGAGAACTTAAAATGGCTATATCTTTTTATCAGGGCCGAATGGGAAAAAATGGTACAGGAGAAAAGTGTTTCTTCTGACCTCAAGAGTTTACTGTTAAAATAATTGTACGAGACAAAGACTTACCCTGCATATGTATTTATAATTTATATCCATGACATACCAAGGAATCCAAGAAGTATGCTTGCATTATACGCATGGTGGTTGTTCATGATGTTTGATGTCCATAGATGGCAAAACCCCGAATAAATATAGGAATAGGAAATACTCCTTCTGACGAAAATGATGTATTTTTTATGAAATATCTTTGAAACGTCACATTTCGAAACAACCATTTCAACCGTTCCCAAAAATAAATTATTTTAAGTACTTAAAAATAAAAAATAGAAATAGGTATTTGAAATTCAAAGCGTTTCGTTTCTATTGCATAAGTTGGCAACATCGACTGAAATATGCCTTGATAATAAAGGACAACAAATACACTATCTTGATGAGATATAAAAAGATGGCTATCTATGAAGTCTGCGACGAAAGAGTAAGGTCGTAAAATTTTATGGGATTTTTATGGCCGGTTGCTGTTGAAGCTCGCCAGTAAGTACGCGTCTGTAGATCAACAGCTGTTATTTTATAAACAAGCTGATCGGACATTGTTCTTTTCATTGTCTTGTATGCGCTGTTGCCAAATCGTGAACTCCGCACAAAGCGATTTAAATTTTAAAACCCCCATATTTGAAGGATGATTCTGAATAGTTTCCGCGGTGAATTTGAAAAAATCATGAATGAAACTGATAATTATTCAGTGTAAACTTGCATATGCAGTGATAACCCAAATTGAGGAGAATTCCCCATTGTGTGTAATAGCAAGATGGTTAATAATCTTAGTTGACAAGAGCGAAAAACATTGTTTAAGCATCTAGAATTCTTTTCTCGACAACATAATTTTGAAACGAATTTGTATCATTATATTATCGTAGAATTTTGTTTACAGAGAGGGTAATTGTTACGTGTGTAACAAACCTAGAATCAACGTGAGATGGCAACGTTACTGAAACGTATTTGAGTATTCTGTTACCACAAAAAATGTTCGAAAACATCACCATATTCATAACGATAGAAGCAAATGAAAAAAGTCTCCCTCCAGCTCCCCATCAACTAAATCTTGGAGAAAATGGCAGGAGAGAGAGGGAAGCACCTGAAAATTGGATGGGAATAATTCAATGCTCGATTTCCTTCTGCACGCCCATCCACCTACTAATCTAATTTACCCGAAGCCAACAAAGAGACGGGAAGAGTGGAGCAAGCATGTAATTTGATGCAGTTTCGATTTGCGCCTGCCGTCCGAAACACTTGCTTGCAAAAGCGCACCACGAAAACCGCAAAAACTTGTGTTTGGTCGCAACGACCGCATTTATTTCTTGTTTGGGGTCAACTATGTCGAAAACGCCAGGCCGATTCAGGTGCAGAGTGATGTAAAAGAATCTCGTTACGTAATATGTTGTCCGTGAAATATCGGCATCTGAATGCCACCGTAGTGTGAACATGATTCGTCAGCCGAAACAACGCATGGTAATTTTAGAAATTTCTCAATGCGTTACGACAGCTACCAACACTCAAGATGTTGAAAAATTGGTCAGGAGTCACTAGATATCTTCCTTCAACAAAACCAGCGTGAATGAGTCACGGCTATCCGGCTTCGACGAATCGTGAAAAAAAACGAACGGTTTTAACTGATTCGTGATTTTTAACGAATGGCAAGAAGCAATGGTAGCTCAACGCACTCAAGGATTAAGTGGTGGTGATGCGTCTCACGAAGAGATAAAGCAATGTATGCACTCGAATATGACGAACCTATGACGATAACCATTGAATGGAGCTAATCTCAATTACTGCAGAAAATCGATGAAATGATCAGTTTAGTGAGAACAAAGAGCGATTAGTAAATAATAGCCGCTCACGTTCAAGGTCGAAAACAATAATCGTCAGCGCCAATTACGAATTACAAGTCATGAAAAGGGAGATTATTCATGGCATACTCGGCATTTTCCGCTGGTCCGCCGCCTATAATCTTCATTGATAGGCAGTGGTAACGGTTTTTTTAAATTGCCTCTTTCTGCGGACGGATCACTGAACTCCATAATGTACTATTTTTAGTGCGATAAACTACTTTCGTCCCATATCGACCAGCGGCAGAGTTTCGTATCGGTGTTGTTTTCGGCTGTCCGCCGAACGTTTTATTTTTATCATTTAGCATGTTTACTGGTTATTAACGAGTAACATCGAATACGGCCAGTTTCACTCCGATATTTATGTCACAGAGGTTTATTTTCGAATACGGTCGAGTGTTTTGGTCCCTTAGAAAAACTGATAGCAGGGTTTGGCGGAAATTGCTCGAATTATTCTTATCGACAGAAGAAAATCAGTTGAGTAATGGTTTCAGGAAAAATTCGTTCGTTCTCACAAACGCTCATATGTATAACAATTTTGAAGATCTTTGAAAAGAGTTCGGTTAAGTTCTTGACGCTGATCGAAATCGGCCGAGATTCGACAGCCGATTGAGGCCGACAACAGCCGACAAGAAAGAAGTAGTAGTAGAAGTATTGGCTGGATGTGGCCAATACCTGATGAAAATCCATAATTGAACTTAAAACAGATTATACGATACGTGGTTTTTAAACCACGACACGAGTTTCGCAATCACGATGGCATCTTCAGGTGGGTGAAGGTAATAGCTCGGGGTCGTTGTGGCTCTATTAACCTTTCGGGAACTGCGACCATATAGATCTTTTGTTCTCTACCCTACTCATTCATAGGAACCCAAGAAGGTCGTCAATGGTGTAGATAAAACTGACAACATCCTAATGGGCCTTAGCCGTTACCTCGTGAGTATCCTGGACCGGTTTCCCCATATGAGTGATTCTTAGCTCCGCCAGCTCTGGACACTTGCATACCATGTGTTCAGCTGTTTGTGCTTCTGATCTACAGAGCCTACAAATCTCACCTGCTGACTTACCCATACGGTGCGAATGATATTTGTACCGACAGTGCCCTGTCAGCAGTCCCACCATCACCCGAAGCTCAGCTCGTGACAGCTTTAGGAGTTTTCTGGTGTAGGTCTGTGAAATCATCACGAATTTCTTTGACTGAGTAAGTCCTGAAGTGTTTCTCCAGAGGGTTAATCTGTTGTTCAACTCCCATTGTTGGACCGCTGCCCTGTATTGGTATTTTCCAAGCCCACAGAAAGGCTCAGCTTCAGAAGGTATTAACCTTGATACTCTTTTTGCAAGTTCATCGGCTTTCTCGTTTCCTTCAACACCACAGTGCGCTGGTACCCATAGTAGTCACTTTGTTGTCTCTGGCCAGTTGCTTTATGGTATTACGACACTCCCATGTCAGCAGAGATCTCTGGAAGTGTGATTCCAGAGACCTCAGCGTGGCCTGGCTGTCCGTGGCGATATAGATATGCACACCTTTGAGGTTTATTTTAAGAAACTTCTGAACGCATACGTAAACAGCAAGTGTCTTGGTCTGTAAAATAGAGGGTTCACTTTCCAGGGCTTTAGAGATCCTGCCCTTTCTGATTTTGATCTATCAGTAAGCCACGTATATATTGCACAAGGACGGTCAGCTATGACCGTTTCAAAGGGCGTTTCGAAATCGAAAATGATCGGCATGACATTCGCTGGTTTTGCCAAGAGGTTTGAGTCCAGTTGGTTCAATATCCTCATATGCCCAACCCAGTTTCCGGGTAGGAGATTCCCGTAAATGTATATTCTTATTGCTAGAGCAGGCTACATTTCATGTAAGTGTAGGAGAGGCAGATCAAGTATGGCCTCAAGCACTGCTGTAGGAGCTGTGTGCATAGCTCCCGTAACACCAACATAGGCTAGCCTTTGCAGTTTCTACAGCCGGCTGCGTGTGGTGACCTCCATGGTTGTCCACCATGCTAGAGACACATAGGTGACAATAATAATAAAATAAAATCCTTTTGTAGTAAAGATCTTAACCTATGTATATGTAGAACGGACAACATGGCGCTAATTCGAAACCCAAAAATCTTTTGACAACCGTCATAACCTCACTTTTTCTCACTAAACAGTGTAAAATGTGTCAAATTTCCAAGGTCAAACGACTTGTTTTATGTACGTTAATGAACTATAGGCTTTGGGCATTGAACGTTAGTGAAACGTTCTGTTGAAAATAATGATCAAAGTGAAATAGAAATGCATCCAAAACGTTTCACGTTTTCATTGTGGGTTGGAGGAATGACTAGGACGTTCCTCTGTGGATACCAAACATGTTCATGCATGTGTTTACACGCTTTGATTAGAAATAATTGAATTGTTGCAATTTCCCTCATAAAAAATTTGATTGAGTTCGTAGACTTGATTCCAGCTGAGAAATCACTAAAAATAATACAAAATTACTTGCAAGTTGTATTATGTTGAAGTGCTACCATAAAATCCTGAAATTATGTGCTGCTGCAAATGCAATCAAATTCAAATTCTTAGTTGAACGATTCGAGCACGAATAGATTGGTTCTTGCCATTTGTCCATGGCTCATATAGATCTTGGAATGTCAATTATTTCCAGACGAAAACTCTGGCCACAGAAAATAACAGAAACGCTAAAAACCCCCGCTGAATCTATAAACCTGCGATATTTCAAAGGAATTTCCCGCTTCAAAAGAGGCTCCGGAGCGTGAACCGAGGAGCAGCTGGGATAATTGATATTTTCCGCGAAGGAAATAGGAATCGATGTCAGTATCCGTGGACGTTTGGACTGTTTTCATTACTTCTTCAGGAATGCGGTTCAGAGATCCGGCAATTTTTTCAACATAATTCCTAATTGCTGGTTCATTTGACGGCATAGAGGTACCATCACTATTTATATAGTCGTTGATGTGCTATTTCAATGCTTTAGCGAAGGAATATAGTCATCACAAAATTCTGGAAGACTTAACACTAATCTATCTTTTCAGGCATGTTCGATAGACAACTTACCACAAGCGTATCTCCAAGAAATATCACCGCATATCTCAATATGATGGATATCCTGAAATAGCAATTCTTCTAGTTATAAATCTCGAAATTTCATCGAACACAGTGCAACCGACGGGAATGAATCTACAAAAAGACTAAAAAAGGAAAAAAAAGAAAAAGAAAAAAAGAAAAAGACAAAAAAAAAATGCGAATAGACATATAATTGTTCAGGGCTAATTGCGACTGTGTGCTCTCCTGTGACTATAGAGACCCAACCGTGACCTACAGATCCTACCTCATTCCGGGCATGGATAGTCACCAACCAGATCTGGCCGCCGCTGTATCCTGATCGAGTCTCCATTATAACTGTGTACCAAAGATCTCCACTGTGACCTGTCTAATGCTAGTTGCTCCCAGTTATGATTGGCATTAACTGATTTTAGGGATTGATGTAGTGTATCCTCAAACCGCTTATACTGGCCTCCTGGTTTCAGGGCTCCCTGAGTGAATTCGCCATATAGAGCTATTTTGGGGAGTCTTGTGTCTTGCATCCTCAGAATGTGGCCGCTCCATCTGAATCGAGCCCTCGTTACTTGAGTCTCAATTGTTGTACAACTCGCGCGTTGCAAGACTTCTGCATTCGAAACTTTGTGGAACCATCTGATGTGCATTATCTGTCTTAGTTGACGTTGTTGCGTTTGTTCAAGATGTTTAATATGTCGCCTGTAGGGCGTCCAGCTTTCGCTTCCGTAAAGTAGCGTTGGGAAGACTATTGCTTCGTAAACAGCTGTCTTGGTCTTTAGATTGAGGTCGTGATTTTGAAACACTCTGTCCTTTAGCTTCCAGAATGCCCGTGATGCCGAATTGATACGGTTTTGTATTTCCGTGTCTAGGTTAGCCCTAGTATTTATGAAGTTTCCCAAGTAAATGAATTGCTCGACCTGTTCTAGACTTTCATTCTCCAGGCTGATATCTGTTTGATGGCTTTCTGGCGGACTTACCAGGATTTTGGTTTTGTCGATATTGAGTCTAAGGCCTGAAGCTTCGTATATATGTTTATAGGTGTCCAACATTATATGTAGATCCTCTGAGCTGCTAGCGATAAGTGAACAGTCGTCTGCATACTGAAGTTCAATGATAAACTTGGTACGGGTTTTTGCTCTGAGGCGCTTCAGGTTAAACAGGCCTCCATCAAATCTGAATCTTATCCCAACACCTCTTACGGGCATACTAATGTCAGCAATTATCGATACAGCTATGGCGAAAATATTGAACAGTAAAGGAGCCAATACGCAGCCTTGTTTTATTTCATAGAGCTCGTTTCAGTTTCCTAAAAGGGGGCCCAGAGGGCCCTGGGGGCCTCTGGGACCGCCCTAGCCAGACTTCTTTTTTGAAGAACATTATGTGAAATATTTTTTTTATTTCGATACCTTACACTGTTACTGCCTTATAACTACCCCATCGATTTTCACCCAAGTCAGACATCATTTTTCTGTCGTTGCAAAAAAAAGTACAACGATATCGAATCATGTGATCTTCATGGCGAACTAACATGACCCTATGCATTTCAAGCAGTACAAGAAGTCGTATTGGCCTCAGGAAACGATGTCAGTTCTCATTCCCATTACCTTTTCACGTGGATTCCGGGATCCGGTCAAATATTCCGAACATAATTCCGGGTAATCGCTGTCTTCCTATTTAGCCGCCAGTAGAGAATTACCACGCGCCGTAGGAATCCTCCGAATTGCCTTCCGCATGGTTGCCATTCGAACCCAACGAAAATATAATGAATAATTTATACAGATTTCCTCCGGACTGAAATGAATCCGGAGGGGATAATGAGAGAATCGGGACGTTACCTGACCGTTCAGGTAGGAGAATGATAGGTACACATCTGGTTGAATGTATTGTTGACGAAATCCAAAATCAATAGTTGGAAGTGGTATGTTTATCTCTCGGTTATTTCGTTATTTCGTTTTATAAATTTCTACTCAAGTTGAGTGATTGCAGAAGCATGTTCAGTCGGAGTGGATAAGGATCATATGATGAAATACATTGTCTCTACGATCTTTGCGCACAGATCCAGCGACTAGGATGAAGAAAACATGCGAAAATTTACAAGAACTTCTTTTCGACCTACTATGTTTTGAGGCTCCAGCCAAAATCATTCATAGTAGGCTCAGGTAGGAGACTCGAACCACCTCAAATATTTCAATTCAAATTTCGCGCTACCGGTATCGTAAATAGCTTGCGACATACTCGTAACAAGGCACAACTAGTCTGCTGCATTTTGGCCGCCATCAGAACAGTTCGGGAGTGAGAGGGTTGTTAGGAAGTAAGAAATTGCATAATTTTTGTTTGTTACTCTGTCACTAAAGTTCAATAGGTGCGTGGTGTTATTTAGTTTTATTGCTTTCATTGATTAATATTGTTTTACAAACGATTAGCCCTTTTAATAATAGTAGTAGAAGTTTCAAGAAAACATCAGTTGAATAGACTGAAACGGAGTGCAGGAGACATGACTCATTCATTCATTCATTGCTGTATCCCGTTACCGGGAATAAATCTACAAAAGGACAAAAAAAGAAAATTTAAAGGTGCGAACAGACTTGTAATTTCTTAGGGCTAGTTAAGACTGGGTGCCCTCCTGTGACTGAAGAGACCCAACCTGCAGATCCTTCCACAGTCAGGGTATGGATAGTCAAGTTCAAGCTGTTTAATATGTCGCCTGTAGGGCGTCCAGCTTTCGCTTCCGTAAAGAAGCGTTGGGAGGACGACTGCTCTGTAAAGAGCTGTCTTGGTCTTCAGATTGAGGTCGTGATTTTGAAACACTCTGACCTTTAGCTTCCAGAATGCCCGTGATGCCGAATTGATACGGTTGTGTATTTCCGTGTCTAGGTTAGCCCTAGTATTTATGAACTTCCCAAGTATTTGAACTGCTCGACCTCTTCTAGAGTTTCATTCTCCAGGCTGATATGTGTTTGAAGGTTTTCTGGCAGACTTACCAGGATTTTGGATTTGTCGATATTGAGTTTAAGGACCCAAGCTTCGTATATACGTTTAATGTTGTCCAGCATTATCTATAGATCCTCTGGGCTGCTAGCGATAAGTGTGCAGTCGTCTGCATATTGAAGTTCCGCGATAAACTTTGAACGGCCCATGCTCTGACCCATGCTATAGTCGGGAGACAAAATCAGTGGTCCAAGTTTCCCGCACTGAGCTTAGATAACAGTTTGCTTCAAAAAATTGAATTATTGAAATGAATATAAAAAGTATACAAAGGATCAAAAAAGTAAAAAACATCTCGGAAATAAGTGAGAGTGACTCTGAAGTAGAAAATATGTATTTCATACGCTGATACATCTCATGATGGAAACCTTGACATAGACAATGGTTGGTCATTGGAAATTGTTTTCTTTCAATGTTTTACCTGATAAACAAACTTATGGTCAAGTCTCTCTCGCCTCCTGTTCTACTCCTTCATGAGTTAGGGCGACATGAGCCAATTTTCGGTTCCTAAAAAGAATTGTTGTACTCAAAATGTTCATCTCATCATCACTCTACTTTTATCTATCGTTACCATTTGGGCATGATATCTTCACGCAAAAAAATGAGTTTCTAACATTTACAGATACCACTTATGTGGCATCAGAGTGAAAAGGGATTCAAATCTTCCCATTTACCAAAAACGTGAATTCAGAACATTCCACAAGAGGTTATAATATTGTTTTCCGTGCTCGATTCCGAAGGTTATCGATGAAAATAATAAATCAAAACGCCCTATCATCCTCAGCGTCCGCGAGGGTAGATTTAGGGTATCTATCGGCTGCAGCAGTAGCCAGCGTTCTACAGTCTGCATCCTCATTTCGCTGTGTGAAAATCAATTCGGTCTTCTAGCAACATCGTTTCAGTTCACCGAACTTAGTTTTTATGCGGCCTCTTTACTTCTTTCTTGCTGCTCTCTCCTTCTTATGTCGTCTGGGTATGAAAGCCGATAAACTTGAGTCGTCGGGGATTTTGGAATGCTGTAGAGTATACATACTCCCTGATTGTGCCTCTAGTTGAAGAAATCCATTGAGAACTAAGGATACCTACTTAGATTCAATACTCAAAATCTCATAAAAAGGCTCAATATTCACAACTTTATGACTTTCGTTCATCTATTCTTTTTTCAATTTCAGATTATAGGAGAAGCTTCTCTGTATCTGACGATGGAAGAATCAACTCTGCAGGGCGAGATGCCACATAAAATTCCTGCACTGCGCAAAAAAATTAACGCACATTATGGAAATCTCAAATTTGTTCTACAACTGAAGGTGTTCTCAATGATAATTATTTTTATCAGAATTATGCATGCATATGTTATCCACTTTCAATGGTTTTCTTCAATACAGATGTTTTTTCCCAGCAGGAATAAAAAAAGATGATATTATCAGATTTTCATTCTAAAATCAGTCGTTCTCGATCAATTCTAGTGATCAATAGTTTTTCTTTCGTTTGATTTTCTACACTCGATCGCTACGAAACGCGAAACACGCAATTTGACCCCAAGAGGAATGTACCCAAGCGGTAGTTTTGCGAGAAGAAGGGTGGACATACACAAGAATTGCAGAAAGGTTTGGAGTTTCCCATACAAGTGTGTCCAGAATGTTGCAGCGATTCAGGGAGACAGGTATGAATGTCCGAAGACCAGGACAGGGTAGACCACGGGTAACAACTGCCATTCAAGAACGTTATTTGAAAGTTCCTTCGTTGAGACAACGGTTTGCAACCGCTCGCCTCCTTCAAATTTAGCTTGAGCAAACTCATGAGGTGCAAATTAGCACTCAGACAATAACAAATCGCCTCAGAGAATATGATTTAAGGCCTCGTGTCGCGGCAAGAGGCCCAGCTCTTACCCCAGCCCATCGAAGGGCGCGTTTGGATTTTGCGAGAGAGTATATCCATTGGGAAGAGGCCGATTGGGAAAGAGTTCTCTCTGGCATGTAGTGCCATTTGCCCCATACATTGGTGAAAATTTCATTTTTATGGACGATAATGCCAGACCCCATCGTGCGCGCATCGTTCAGGAGTACCTTGAAGAGGTTGAAGTCTCTCGAATGGAATGGCCAGCAAGAAGTCCAGATCTCAATCCGATTGAGCAGGTTTGGGACAACCTCAATAGAAGGCTGAGAAGTTCAGAAAATCATCCAGCTACTTTTAATGACTTAGGAATCTAACTCGGAGAAATCTGGGAAGGATTAGATCAGAACATTTTAAGATCACTCATTTTGAGTATGAACCGTCGTTGCCGAGCTGTAATAACGCAAGGGGTGGAAATACCAAGTATCAAATCACTTATCAGCATTTCAGTATTTTGAAAATTGTTCATTTCTCTTCTTTCACATAAGATTCGGTGAAATCCTGAATTTTTCTTCCATTTAATGTGTCTTGTTTCGTTTAAAACCTTCCCGAGAGAACATAAAAAATAAGTTATAAAGTCAATGTAGAGTTAACTTTCATTAAAATTGAGATTTTCAGAATGTGCGTTAATTTTTTTGCGCAGTGTATTATTAAACGACTTTTCTTAACTGCAATAACATAAGTTCAACTTATTGTTAGCCAAACTAAGAGCGGAGTACCTGACGTGTAATCAATTAGAAACAATCAATATTCTTGAGTGAAGCAGGTCCAGTGTTTACTGAATCTGCCATACAAACATTTCCTCGCTAGACTGCTGACATAATAATAATAAAACGTGATCACTTCCTACACATATCAGTGGGAACCTTCCCTCCTATCAGCAATCGGCACAGACATAATAGCTATTATAGTTCGTTATAATTGAATAAATTACTTGGTGCCGTTTCGTTGATATTCAGACGTTGTTGAATTGCTAATCTCTTCGGAAACAGAACGAACTACGTACTTCAGTCACGGTCCAACCAACTGTGACTGTCGCAGAATAGATGGGTAGATTTAGAATTGGGCATTGCTTCAGCCATTGTAAAAATGTGGTTGTAATAATTGACATTTTTTATCGAGTAGAGTGCCATGAAACTAAGGCTGGCCTTCTAGCTGCTAACATGAAGTGAATCCAAAATAATCCTGGTTATGGTTATGGCATTGGGTTTATTGAAATGACCTTTTTGAACTATAAGTTTTGAGTATGTTTATTAGCATATGGGCTGTCTATAATAACGATGTTAAACTTCGATCTGCCTCACCAGGTAGCAAGGTTGTAAATTTTCTGCTTGGTGTGGTGTGGCACAGTTAAACGACAGAGGTCTTTTCACATACGATATAACTTAATAAGTAATGCGAACAACCGTGAATTCAAGTCAAATTTCGTAAATATAAAGAATCTATACTATTACGGTTCTGTTTTCATAATGCAGAAGTATGTCTTTTCCTCCCTACTCTCAAAAGCCCACTACTACAAGTGTATTTTCCAAAACCTCGTGGTGTAAAGTTTCCCCAGACGTTTCTATAATACTCAGAGTTAAAATTGATCGAAACTAATCCATATCGACTGGACGAAGCGTAAATTAACAGCCATCAGATCGAGATTGTTTGAGTGCATCCAAGCTCATATTGCCACCACGAGGATCTATTTTTAGAATCGGTATCCTTGATATACCTACACTCGGCACTGATGAGATTCTAGATTTTATGACTACATAGATCATAACTATTTGGGATGATGTCAGATTGTCTGCGGATCGTTGTAAGATGACTTTATTGGGTGGAGTCGTACTGGATTTTCATTGAGGTAGGAAAGAAATAGGGATATCAAAGTAATATCGAATGCGTTTCTAGAAAGTGGAAAATCAAGCTCAATGGACAAAAAAGCCGAGCGATATTACTTCAGTAGAGAAGACTGCGACCCACAACGTATCTAGAAGTTGACGGCGATGAAATCGATTGGAAAAATGAAGCCAAATATTCAGGAATAACGCTTGACAAAGGACTTACTTGGAAAAGTCATATCAAGCAAGCAATCGACAAAACGAAAGCAGCGATGAATAGATGCTACCCTCTGATAGGAAGAAGAAGCCACATGTCGAAAGAGACAAAATTGAAGTTTATTAAAGCCGTTGCTAGGCCTCAACTGACTTATGGATCAGTTGCCTGGGGTTTCGCGGCAAATAGCCATATCACAAGAATTCAGGCCACTGAAAACAAGCTGCTACGACGTGCAATAGATGCACCTTGGTTTGTCAGGAATAGACAGATTTATAGGGACCTAAAATGGGAAACCATAACGGAATTCATGAACAGAAAAGCAGAGAAATTATTCGAAATAGCGAAAAACCTTCCGAATCAAGAACTCAGGAGACTAGTGGACTACGACCCAGAGGAAGACAAAAGGAGAATGCGAATTTACCGAAGGAGACCAAGAGATCAATTAAAAAGAGATTAAAATAAGAACAGAAACTTATTGAAAAATCCAATGAAGTGTTATCCAATAGAGGATAAACACATAAATCCCTGCACGATAGTGTGCGAGAAGAAAACCGACTAAGAGATTAACGGTTTATAGGCAAATGCCCGGAACCAATATTCAAGAAGCAGTTAAGGGTTTTTAGTGGGTCTCGAGCTCAGGAGAGTGAATATCCCCACACTTGTTTCCCCTCAGAAGAGGATGGTTCGTCTTGCAGATTTTCCCCCTGCTACACCAAAAAAAAAAGTTTCTAGATTCAAAATGAGGGTGTTATTACCATAAAAACTTCTCATGATGACAAGAATG
This sequence comes from Coccinella septempunctata, assembly GCF_907165205.1. NCBI lineage: Eukaryota > Metazoa > Arthropoda > Insecta > Coleoptera > Coccinellidae > Coccinella > Coccinella septempunctata. Next base: position 25,174,714 of record NC_058194.1, read on the forward strand.
TGCTAGAAATCATTGTAATATGGAATAAAAATCTCAACATTTTTCATCATGCATAAGATACTTGTGAGAGAAGTCACTTCACTAATTAAAACTTTAATTTCTTCAAAATGAGACGATTGGATTCGGTTATAATCATTTGAAATCTTTAGTTTAGTAAAGCCATCAAATCTAGAGACTCATAATGATAAGTAAACCTCTAACTGAAAGTGTTAACGGCAAAATTATGATCGCGAAAACAATAAAACTCCAAATGATCATCCTTGTGTACTTTTCTCATTCTAACAGTAGCCCAGCTTTGGAGGCCGGCCTGCATCACAATATGGCACATGCAAAAACACGTTTATTTATAAACCGTGGGTGGAGAATCTAGCGAATTTAATTAACACCTTCACGTCGATCCAGCGAGTTGGCCTGAACCCAAAAAGCGATCACGGGCGTGATTCTCCTGTTTTTATGGATGGAATGTTTGTCATTCATTCCATGAAAATTTATCGATTCATTATGTGAGATAATCTCTTCGTTCCTGGCAACATTCATTGGATATCGATGCCATATAATGGATTCGAATGATGACAGCTCTATGTGATTACTGTTATTTTCATTTCACGCTCGTTTTCAAGCTATGAATGAACGTTTGGTTGAGCAGTTTATTTGTCATAACAATGGAGTCAACTTCTTTGCTGGATGTGGGAAAACTTAATGAAAAATGTGACAAAGGCTCATCTGTATTGAAGCAGAAGCATATACAGGGTGAGTATTTGACGCGTACAAATTTTTTAACAGTAGTTTCTTGACCTCAAAAGAAACAATTTTTTCCTATACCAAATTTACCAAATCGGGTCGGTTTGAAAGATATAGTCTATTGAAAAACCAAAAAAAAAAAACTCATAAACGGTTTTATCAAATAAACTTAATTGCGGAATAGAGTTTTTCATTTATTTGATTAATCTTTTTCGACTCACCCTGTATAGCAAGAGAATCTTCTTTAGAAGCATCTGAGGGACAGTTTGGAGTTCTTATACTCTCTTGATTTCGGGTATAGGAAAAAACCTAACCTTTTTCTTTGGTTTCTAAAAAAGAATATGTTGAATGTTTCATACCCACACTGAACCAAATTATACAGAATCTAAGAGTTTTCAACAATTGATAGCATTAATTTCTTCTTGGATTTTGTTGACTCATTTGGAACATCCAGCATCCAGTTATAATAAATATAATAAATGTGTTCTTATTGGAAAAACTACGATATTTTGAGTTGTTACGATCATATTATTTTATTACCATGTGATATTTGTTTGTTAACTTGTTTTTTCTCGTTTGAATAGCTTCACCAAGACAAAATTTGAAACTTAGCTCATCTTTTCCTTTTTCTACTCTTAAGGGTGTTTTGGACCAGAATTAGGAGTTGATACTTTTGATCAGGATTTGTACACTCAGTTCCAGAAAAATAAGTTGTGAGGCCCTCATTGAGCAATGATTCTTTCATCCAATTTGAAAAGTTTTCATTGATTTTATTTTTAGTAAGGTTGTTACCGAGGTTGTTACTAAGAAACCTTCATCGTTATTACAAGTCAGCCCCATAAAGAGTGAGAAAATTAAATCTCTAAGCCTCAACCTTAACTGACCCCTGGTAATAAGACCATGTCGTAATTCCTTGTTCTATTGATCAAAAAAATCATCTAGGAATGCCAGAATTAACAGTATCAATCCTCGTGATCATAAAACAGGTGATAATATACAAAATATGCTAGAAATGAGCAGGAGCCAGTTATTCCTTTAAAACTATGATGATAGCTGAGTCATAACCTCGGTGTCGATAAAAGTTCAAATCATTATGGTATAAATTCAGTGTTTTCATTGATCAATAAAAAACTGCGCTTCTCGAAGAAAATCCTTTTTATAGGTCTGAGCCAGCTTTCATGCTGTGAACGTTTTACTATTACTTCTATGATATAGAACGATGTTCCCCAAGAACAATGAGAATACAAGGAAATTCGAAACCATAATCTGCCTCTAACTAGAGGACATCGGTTCAGTAACATGCCGGTTGTGCGTCACAGAGTTGGCTAAGTCCCAGTACGATGTCAAGGTTTTCAGACAGAGATAATTTCAAGTTGATTGTTTTCTAATTGTGCGCTGAAAATGAATGTTTGCCAATAGGTTGCACTCTACTATTCTTTGCGAACGACTGCGTTCCACATTCGAATTGTATGTTTGCAGATTAAATCGACCAAGTTCAAAAGTTGGGAAGACGTCATTAACTGAGGAAGATTAAACTTGGAATTTGTTTGATGTTGACAAAGACCCAGGGGTTTCCGGAATAACATCGCGGTCTCCATCACGAGAATAATGAATGCTGAGAGATGGTCAGATATGAGAGAAATAAGAAATTCGAATTTTCAATTCTTCAGGCCTAGTTTCGGTTAAGCGAATTATACAGGGTGTATTTGAAGACTTTTTCCAACAGATGACAGAAGGTAGAAATAGAAGTCAAAGTAGAGCGTTTCACCAAAAATGACTTAGAGAAAACTTTCAAAATAACAAAGTTTTAGAACCAAGGGTAGAAAAATAGAGTTCAGTTCAAAATCTCACCAATGAAATTCGTCTCAATTATTCAAGGCTATCAAGTTTTTGTATGATTTCGTGTGTTTGGAAAGCTCACTCTCGTGGTGAGGTAAGGTTTAGTGGATACCCGAAATCAAGAGAGTATAAGAACTCTAAACTGTCCCTCAGGGTTTCCTAAGGAAGATTTCCTTGCTACATTTAGGGTTAGTCTTTGATTCGAACAAATATTTGAACAGTAGATTCTTGGGGTCAAAAGAAACATTTTGACCTATGCCATTTTTTTCTATTCGGCCCTGATAATTTAAGTTTTCATAATGAGCTGTACCACCCCTGGAAGAACAAAATTCTTCAGTATGACAAGGTAATTCTATGACCCTACACATATACTCCATTCAGATTTATTTAAGCAGTCGGTTGGCCATGAAATAGTTTTTTCAAGTTTTTGTAACTAGAACGGAGTAAGGTTGGCACTTATGAAATGTCGTTAATGTCACAACGCCGTTGCCACAACTAATATCAATTTTTATTATGAAAATGCCGAAAGTTATTGAAAAAAGGGACACGGTGTCAGGTCCGTTCATGCAAATAGTTATACCCTGATATTCTAAAATCCACAATACGTTAGACGGTAAGAGAATTTATATAATGTTTCATCTCAATCTGAACGACTTATATTTCAGCTGAATATTTCCACAATCAGAAAGATTGTGAATGAAGAGGATGACAAAGAATTTCCTTTTATTGGGAGACGGAAAAAAGTGGTGGTATTTGAGAATTTAATGTTTGAGTGAATTAATGCGAAAAGTTTACTACAGGATTTTCGATGAATATCATCGTAGAATAAGTTCCCGATAATTAATTTTTCTATTTTTCATTTGACTTGTCCTATACATTGTAAATCTTAAGGTCCTATACATTGTAAATCTTAAGGTACCAATAAACACCTAACTTATTATTATATCAATGTTTTTAAGATGAACAGCCACAAATACGCGCCAGTTGTCCTGTTAATTGTTTATTCATGTGAAATTTTCGTTCAACGGTGAAGTTCATCTTGACTTAAAACTTCCTTTAATTCTTTTTACTTACATTGATGCAAGATGATTGAAGAATTTAACATTCTTGTAATTATCTGTTAATTCCTTCGGGAGATACCCATTTCCAACCCCTGCATCATATGCATTTCATCTTCGGGTTAATATTTTTGAAATCTACAACTGATGTAACGTATTCAAACTTTAGCCAAAGAAGATAACGAATATTAACTCTCCTTGAGCTAGTGCATATTATGATATTATACTGATCTCTTGAATTTTCCATGCAAATAACTGGATTTGGTGTGCCTTCAATCAGTTTGTATAAACTTCAATTATGTTCGTCACATATTTTCCGAAGAGATTCGATATTGTGATAAAATACGTAATAACAGAAATTTTTACGTATAGAACGGGCAACATAGCGTTGATTTAAAACCAAAAAATGTTTTGACAAGCTTCATAACCCCACATTTTCGTACTATACAGAGTGAAATGTGTCAAATTTCCATGGCCAACCGAGTGCTAAAATAAAAGTGAATGGAGTATATGTGGATCTTTCAGACAGAGTTGCATTGAGCCAAAGCACCCAATATTCCGAATATTACAGATATTTTTTATTTCTCAACATCAAAAAACTTGAAAACGGCGCATTATACGAGAAAATATAAATAATACTTTTATTTTTTTTATTTTACAAAACGTTCGAACATTTATTGAATAGTGTCCAACTTAGTTTCAAGAGTTGGGTTCTTTGAATTTTTGGTATTTTTATGGTACGTAATGGTCATAATAAGAAAACTGAAAGATGTGGGTGATATCTTGTGTTCGAAAAAGATTCATCAAATAAAGAAAAACTATATTCCGAAATTCATTTCATTCGATAAAACCGTTTGTGAGAACTAAAAATAACATTTTTTAATGGTTTTTTAACAGCCTGTATCTTTTAAACCGAGCCGATTCGGAAAAAATGGTAAAGGAAAAAAGTACTTCTTCTGACCTCATGACTCTACTGTTGAAATATTCGTACGAGTCAAAGACTCACCCTGTATATAAACCCCGTAAACTTTTCAGCTATTATCAAAGTTTCAAACAATCCTGAACCGGTCGAAAATCGACCTCCCAATACTTCTAGAACAAGTTCCGAACTTCGTTGACTCGGCTCTTCCGAAATCTCATCAAGAAGCAGCTTTCAATGAATAGATGCACGGGTCTCTTCTGCAACACCTCGCACAACGGAACGTCTATTAAGTGAATACCACTCGAAGAACCAGAGTGCTCAACCATGACCTTTTCACGAACGGTTCAATCAGCATCAATGGCGTTCGAAAAATTTCGCAGATCGTTTTTAACGGCCTGAATGGGAACGAAGAGATTCGACACTTTGAAGTGGGTATTCTCCGACTATCGATTTAAGGCTTTCAAACTGTTGGGATATTCAGCGCTTATTTCTAAAAGTTTGAACAAATGTTTTTCCTTGTTTAGTTCATGATACAATAAATGGGGGAGTGAAATTGGCATTGTAACCGAGGGTTTCACAAAACTTTTATTGCCCGATCAACGCCATGACAGTAACTCTATTTCCGAAATGAAATCACTGAGACCTTTGCATTTCTGAATATTTTGAAGGAGTATCAATTTAGAATCATTGAATGGACGTGTCTAGATCATAATTTGATGCGAGAATGATATTCTGAATGCTCATGCTCGAATTGTGGATTGAAAACAAATTGACGTTTATTCGTCAATCAAGCGTTGATTCTCCGATCAATCTTTGTGAAATCGGGAGTATTCCCTCAACTCTCTTGGAGGACATGTGAAGTTAGAGATGCATACCAAAGATCAAATTCTCATTAAATTATTTATTTCTGAGTAACAACGTTTATTGAAAGATCAAACAAAATGCCTAACTTTTTTTTTCGACCAATTATGACAAACACATACCTCATGACGAAACCCTTCGTTACCCCCAAGACACAGATTCGAAGGATTCACCTTTGGCTACAAAGTTATACATAGGGACTTAAAAGAGGATCTTTTTCATATGACATTCCTTCCAGAATGAAAACATTCAATCGCTTCCTCGAAATCTCCTCATTGTCAACCAACACCGGTAGCGTCAGAAATTGATGGAGCATTTCATAATTCGGCCACTTTCATTTTCAAGCCGTCGGTGCTGATAATAATTCACGAAGCACTCGATCGGAATTTGAAATCGAGTTTTATGAAACTTCACAAAGCAGACGCGTTACCATCCGTTCGAACCATTCCGTTAAAAATGTATCTGGGTCGAAGAAAGTTGCGAGATGTAGTCGCATCGAGTTAGATTATACTCATTTTGAACCTACCGGGAAGCGAGTTAAATATCGAAGAATCATACATACAAGGTAATATTGAAGAATATTAAGGCTGAACATTCATTAAAGAGAATCAATTCAGAGGCATATCACCACGCATAAATATCAACACGTATTAGGGTCTGAATCGAACTAGTCAACCTGTCATCGTTCAGAACCACGTCCTTCAGAAAGAAAACTATAATTATCACATGATAATTATAGAGGGTGAGAATAAACACTTTTTTCCTTTACCATTTTTTAGAATCCGCTAGGTTTTTAAGATACAGGCTGTTGAAAAACCAGAATCATTTATTTGATTAATCTTTTTCGAAAACAAGATATCACCCACGTCTTCCAGTTTTCTCATTATGACCATTATGTACCATAAAAATACCAAAAATTCAAATAACTCAACACTTGAAACTGAGTTGGACACTATCTAATCAATATTAGAACGTTTTGTAAAATGAAAAAGTATTCTTCATATTTTCTCGTATAATGCCCTGTTCTCGAGTCACTTTATGTTCGAAAATCAAAAAGTATCTGTGAAATTTGAAAAATTGGGTACTTTGGCTGAATACAACTCTTTTTCAAAGATCCACTGATGTGTAGTGTCACAGATTTAGCTTGTTATTCTGAAGGTACCAGGGGGGGGGCACAGCTCATTATGAAAACATAAAATCGATATATCTTTTAAACAGGGCCGAATTGGAAAAAATGGTATAGGAAAAGAGTGTTTCTTTTGATCTTTTGGAATTTCAAATGGGCTAGAGACCAATAGATTAACAAAAAATGACAGTTACAAGTTAAAGTGTCATGAACCTTATCTACTCTTTCAAAGATTTTTATATGTCCGTATGTTTGTACAGGGCTCGGTACAGGGTATCCTAAATTGCTTGATTTTGGCTGTTTCTGGTACTTCTAGACTAGATAGATAAAAACGTTGAGGAGTCCTGGGCTGGATTCTCGTTAAAAGTGCATTAGTGGAAACCGCTTCACGATATCTTCATTTGTCTTGAAGGTATAACCAAATTGTGATATTTTGTCGATTTCAAAAATGTGCCATAACTTCTTTAATTTCAATAATGTCTGAAAACGATAAGAACTTTCTACAGGCACTTTTTCACTGGGAATACTAAAGTATAGAGGGTTCTTAAGAACTGAGTCCTAAGAAAGGAACAACGCTTGACAAACAAGGAATAACGCTTGACAAAGGACTAACTTGGAAAAGTCATATCAAACAAGCAATCGACAGAACGAAAGCAGCGATGAATAGACTCTACCCTCTGATAGGAAGAAGAAGCCACATGTCGAAAGAGACAAAATTGAAGATAATCAAAGCCGTTGCTAGGCCTCAACTGACTTATGGATCAGTTGCCTGGGGTTACGCGGCAAAGAGCCATATCAAAAGAATTCAGGCCACTGAAGACAAGCTGCTACGATGTGCGATAGATGCACCTTGGTTTGTCAGGAATAGACAGATTTATAGGGACCTTAAATGGGAAACCATAACGGAATTCATGAACAGAAAAGCACAGAAATTATTCGAAACAGCGAAAAACCATCCGAATCAAGAACTAAGGAGACTACTGGACTACGACCCATAGGAGAATGCGAATTTACCGAAGGAGACCAAGAGATCAAATAAAAAGAGATTAAAATAGGCTTGTTCGTAGAGTGGTTCACAACCGTTGCAAACTACTCTACGAACAAACCTAATAAAAACAGAAAAATCCAATAAAGTGTTATCTATCCAATAGAGGATAAACACACAAGTCCAAGCACGATAGTGTGCGAGAAGAAAACTGACTAAGAGATGAATGGTTTATAGGCAAATGCCCTGAACCAATATTCAAGAAGCACTTAAGGGTTTTCAGTAGGTCTCGAGCTCAGGAGAGTGAGAAGCCCCACACTTGTTTCCCCTCAGGAGAGGGTGGTTCGTCTGACTTGCATATTTTCCCCCTGCTACACAAAAAAAAAGGAACAGTGGTAATAGTACAGGGGTCTCAAGTGATCGCCTTCTGCCGTTTGGATTTGGATTCTTTCTTGAGTCTTAGTTCATAGGAACTCTGCACCGCAAAGCAAATCAAAGCTAAGCTAAGGACAGGAGAGGATGGAAAGTAAAGTACCTACCAAGTGGGCTAAGGGTAATAGTAGAGTAGAGTAGAGTTGCTTATAAAGTAGACTAGGGGAGAGTAGAACTGAAATGAAGTAAAGTTGAGTAATGTAATGTGAAGAGAAATGAGTAAAGAAATTTCGTGATGGCACAGCAGGTTGGCAATAAAAGAAACTGGATGCAATCCGCACATCACTTCTTCCAGACCCTCCTGACGAAATTTAACGCTTGGTTTCGACGTGTTGGGACACATGACGTCCGGTTTAGCGCTAAACGGAGTTCAGTGATCCTTCCTCATGTACGTGAACAATCTGGTCTGAAACTCCGATTGAGGTTGTTTTGACACGGACATATTTATCGTTGCAATAAAAACGACCAACGTAAACCTCGGTCGCGCAAATGAAATGCATTTTCGATCGCTCAGAACGAAACGGAGAGGCGTAAACGACCTTGATGCACGATAATATTTGATAACGATGATTATAATCGGACGTTACTGCCGATCTTTTAATCTGGATCTGGACGAGAACGGTAGTGGGTTTGTTGAAATGGGTTATCGCTGTATCTCTCGAATTGATGACAATAAACATACTTTGAACCTATTTGATTTGTACGACTTTCGGTGGGAGACGGGAGAGAGTGTTTGTGAATCTGTTGATATGATTAGGTATGCGTGACGAAATGTCATTTATCATTAGGTAATAGGACTTGATAGTTGGGGAGCCGACGATGCTATATCGGGATTTAGTCGAGCGCCGTGGATTTTGAAGATTAGATGGTAGAAAGAAAAAAAGGTTCTATGATGTATGCACTTTCAGCGGTGCAGGGTCTCAAAGATGTAAAAAAATATCTTCAGATGTTAATACTCGAGCGTGTCACATTTAGATACTGTATATGCTCTACGTGTCTCTGATAATGAATTCATGCTTATCTGACAGTTTGCGCGGTGGGTCTGGCCGTACGCAAGAGTTGAAAATGGTAAAAAAAATTTTTTCAGCGTGTTAGATTTTTGGAGGATATGTTAATCGGAGCCAAAGGAAGCATTTTCAAGGGACTGACAATTTGGACGTGACGCAAGGTCACAGCGGTCTTTTGAAAGTGTAAAAAAAATCGTTACTTGTACATACTCGAGCGTGTCAGATTTTCATACAGATGGTTAATCTGGGTGTTGTAGACGTGTTGAACAATTAATCTGACACTAATCTGGGGGGGTTTTCTTAATCTGACACTGTGAAGATGATAAAAATCCCTTTTTTTCGAATATTTCCCTCCCTGTACCTCTAATCGTTTTTGTATTCCTTATGAAAGTTGTAGATAATAAAATTCTACACAACTTTTGTCTGAAGCAATTTTACATACTCTTAACCGTTCTCGAGTTAGAGGGCGATAAGGGCGGGAACCTAAGCCACACATGCGAAAGGGCAAGGTCAATGTAGAATCCCAGTCTAATCTTCAATTATCAAAATGACAAGGTATTTCTATGATGACAATTTCGAAATTAGTCACGAAAATTTTAGTGTTGTCTGTGACTCAACCTTAGAATGTACTATTTTCCAACGAGTGAATTTTCGCTTCAGCATGTATGGCTAAACACCCCGCATTAATCGCCATATATCTCAAAAACGTTTGAACGTAGAAAAAATTGTTTGGGACAAAATTTGTAGGAAATGTTATGCTCTACAACTTTTATAATGAACGCGAAAAAGATTTGAAGCCCAGGGAAGGAGATAATTGAAAAAAAAAATGATTTTTGTGACCTTTATGGCCAATTTTGATTGTTTCGGCTTGTATGTGGACCACTGGCCAGCCCATCATCCACAATGATGACCTTTTCCAAAACAGCGAATTTCCATCAGTGATATTCACTGTTATGTTTTTTTAACCGATCAGGATTTGTTGAGCTTTCATGTAGAAATGTGAGTGGATTTGTAAATCTTGAATTCTTGGTACATAATGAGGTTATTAGACCTAGGTTTCATGAAAGCAAAACAGCTCTGAGAAGGTCAATCGCCCTGCACAGAGCCATCCAAACTAAATGAAGTTTTATGTAAATGACTTTGGACGAATTGCAGTATCCAGTAATGAATTTTAAAGCTCAATGATGTATCTAAAGGCTTGACCTTAGATAAAAGGTCTACTGTCACTGATTATCATTTTGCATCAATTTTAATATACTAGAAGTCCAGATAAGTTTTGAATTCATAAGATCATAAGTTCGGCAGTAAGAATGTAAATCTTCTCAATAGAGCTCACCTTATTCAGCCATGGGTTTTAAATTACAGCAAGTTGAAAATCCCATTCAACCTGAAACAAAAAACCTCATTAATATAAAAATTACTGATGATGTTCTAGATCGAGATCTAGATTAGACATTGACGAATTTACATCTTTCAATTAATTCCTAGATTAGTCCTTCTTGGAGTAGGTAATAATGTAAGTAAGCACTAAATATGGTATTTGTGAATATAATCGCTTTGCATCTTTCGCAAAACGAACAGAGAGAACCACATAAAATATAGAGAATCGTTGGCCTCGATACGTTTTAGGACAAGGTTGATGCCAGCTCGGAATATTTACGAATTAAAACTGCAAGGTCGTTCAACACCGGCAATATGAATTTTTGTCGAATATTCCCATGATAAAAGTTGATAATGTCGTGATTCATCGCAGACCCAAAGTATTAGATTGAAAACAATCGATTTGCTTCTCTAATTTGAATTCGTATGATCACACTTTCAACCTTGATGATTCATCAGAAGCAGTTTAACATCGTTCGTTTATGAGCAACTTTTTTATTACACTACAAGCCTCCATTTTCTTTTAATTTACGAAATAGGCAAGAAAACAAAGTCTTGGACATGAAAAGTCGAACATATTTGGCCCGAAGTCTTTCCGAGGTGTGGAAAAATGTAACTAAAAGAAATAAATTCAGGAGAATGAAAAACGAAAGAGGTGACATTTTCTAGACGCTAGATCGGATATGAAGTATCCGAGGAAGCACTTGAATCTTATCAAGAATATGCTACACCTCCTTCCTTAAAGGAAATTGCCGCCTCATCAAGCACCAAGGAAATAATAAAGGTCTAGCAGAAACTGACGAGTGCAGGTTTTGTGGGAAGGGGGAATATCTAGAGTACCTGGAGAGCGATCTGTAGCCGACGTAGTGGGGAGAGCAGCCCTGATCTTAAGGTTTTCTTCAAAAATTCTGAATTTCTTGCCAATTTTTCGCTCAGTTAGGCGACAAGCTTTCCCAGTCAATTTCAACATAGAATTATCTTCACTTCAGAGATTATTCAAGACATACTTAACTTACGATTCGATCGAACTATGTACGATCAGTACACATGATTATATTTCCAATTATCCACAAGAATTATGCGAGGGAACATGTAAGGTCGCTCGATCGAGTTCTTCGTGTCTGTTATCACCAAACTGATATTCCAGCACTAACAATATGGTTTCACAACAATCATAAACAAACGAGACAACCTTGAAAACGTAGACTAAGGACGTTAATTGTAGACCGCAGCTGTTACCTAACTCACTTCGTTTCTACCATAAAGACACGCTGAATTGTCCATAAGTTCGTTTGGAAAAAAACAACGTAACATTTGAATTATAACAGAAAAGGACCCCAGACCGAGACACGTCTCTGTGGAAGGTTTCGAATTAACTAGCGTATAGAGCGAATAAAACAACGTTGGAGTGGTGGAGAACGATCAGAGTATACGTAGTGGATTCAGCATCTTGCTAATAATAAACTCGCTTTCTATTTTCTTCTGACTCGCTACTTTCCAACGTTAGGTATGTATTTCATAACGGTCTTGAATAGCATCGGAAATAGTTAACTGTGTTTCGAGATTTATTTATGCTTGTATATTACAGATGATACAACATGTGCATTACAGTCGGTCAACGATACGGTGCACATCCATTACCGCAACAATGCATTTCGAGTTCTCAAAACGGCGAAGATGATGCCTAATTATAGCATAATTAGAGATTTATCCCAAGAAGAACCTCCTGGCGAGGTGCAGCCTCATAAAATCAAATTGGTGCCTCTGGATGTCCAGTTTATACACAGCGTTTGTGGATTTATCTGCTGCATGTGACACAGTATAAAAGGATGGTTTGATTTTCAAACTTTATTTTATACACATCTGAACTGCGGAAAGATGGTTCGCTTACCAGAAAACATGCTGTCAGATAGAAGGTATCATGTTTTTGTTGATGATGATAGAAGTAATTCCAAAACTTCGAATAACGGTCTACCCGAGAGTCTTCCACAATGATCAGTTTGAGCACCTCTTCTTTTCAATTTATATCTTTATCAGTAGCAAAGCCTCATGCAAAGCTCTTCTCCAAAATCGTATCTTGGGATGTAGTAAGTATTAACAACACCTACCTCTCCAGAGTTAAAGGAAAAAACCTCAAAACATCAAGTTGACCTTCTCGACAAAGATGTATTGATCGAAGTGTTTCTGGAAACCAGAATTAAGGGTAGAATGGTCGCAAAAAACTGAACCTTAATCAAACGTTATCGGTATGCAAGGATAATAGAACCAGCCGTCAGGGAACAGCTAATTACTTTTCGCATCTCAATAACACCTGTGAAGAATGTGGAAAACATCTATATTCCTCGTTTGTTCGGCGTTAAATTCGAATATTCCCATAAATAGTTAGTAATTCGATCGATTAACGAACCTCACCAGCATTGTTTGTAATGAAATGCCAACGTAATAATGACAATGCCAGCGTGATGATAAATGACACCAAGGTCAGAGCAAGGCGTGAGTTGGTTTGTACAAAAAGTAGGAGAAGTGAAATCGGGTGTGAAACGACTTCAACATGCCAGATGAACGTAATGGATTGGGATGGCTAATTCCGGGAATGCATCTTTTATCGACGTTGATAAACAGAACCGAAAATACTTGTGTACAACTTCTGGTTCCTGAGAAAATAAGTGGTGAAATATTGAAAAGGTATCAAAGTTTTATAACGGGCCTAACATGTATCCTTTGTCAATGTGTTAAGTTTCTTGTCACGATCATCCCTTTATTTTATAGTTCTTTATATGTGAGCCATCTCTCTCTATATTTTTTATTAATTTTCCTCTTCCTTCCAAAGCAAGTATGTCTTCCTGTCGACTTTCTACACTGAAATTATCACACAATTATTCATTGTCATGTTCCTTTAATTTTTCAATCATTCTTTCGGTTTGTATCCTCACTATATCTTCAATAGTTTCTTCGCATTCCTGCGACAGTTTCAAATCTTACAAATGCCTTCAAAGGCCCACATTAATAATTCTCATGACGACGTTTTGATTTTCTGAAGAAAAAGTATTCATTGTTGAAGCTGTTCTTGCTGTTTCTTTCCTCTACGTGTTAATTCATGGTAAGGTTTTTATCCATTGTTATTCCTAGTTATTGGACTTAGGTTTTCCTTCTTTTCTTTTTCATTTAATTATTTTTATCTTCATTTTTAGATTATGTCTGTCGTTCTTATATTCGGTTTGACTTTTGCTTTTATTTACGAGGATATATTGAAAAATTCTTAGCCTTCTATAGAACCAAACAAAATTTCAATGTCAAAATATTTTATTACTTAACATATTCTCTTCTTAATTGGATACATTTATTACAGCGAACCTACAAGGTATCTAGACCTTTCAAAAAAAATGTTTCTTCTTGCCCTGCAAATCAGACCTCCACAGCTTTCATTACTTCCTCATTGGAAGAAAATTTACGACCATTTAAACTTTTTTTCAGTTGAGGAAAGAGATGATAGTCGGATGGAGCCAAATCTGGTGAATGAGGAGGTGTGTTCTAGTAATTCAAACCCTAAATCACAAATTTTTTGCATGGCATCATGAGATTTGTGTGCAGGGCGTTGTCCTGCAAAAACAAAACACCTTTGGATAGCTTTTCGCGTCTTTTCTCTTTGATTTTTTCCCGTAGATAGGTCAGTAATGTCGGATAGTAATCTCCGGTTATGGCTCTACCCTTATCCAAAAAATCAATCATGATTACTCCATGGCAATCCAAAAAAACTGAAGCTAGAACTTTTCCAGCAGATTTTTGGACACGAAAATTCTTAGGCCTTGGAGAACCAGAGTGTCGCCATTCCATCTATTGTTACTTTGTTTTTGGATTGTAGAAATGTACCGAATCGAGCACAGATCGAACGCGATGTTTCTACCCTTGCACACTTTTGGTCAACATTAAAACATTTGAGGATCCATTTTGCAGCAATTTGTCTCAAGTCCAAATTGACGTGAACTATATGATGAACGCAATTTTTCAATTTTCATAATTTCGGTAGACATCTTCTTTCTTTTAATTTATTGCGTAACTCTGGTTTACTTTTTTGACCTTAAACTTCACACTGACACTTCTAATGAGTTATTGTTCGTTGCTTTGGTAACGCAATATTTTTTTATGCATGTAACTGGTCTAGGCTAACTACATAGTTATCAATACATCCTCGTTTCTTCATTCTCCATTTCCTGTACCATTTGGTCAGTTTGTCTGTGTGTGTGTCTGTAGTTTTTCGTCGTCTAGGGCTACTGTATCGTCTGCGTAGTGCAACCCCTTGATCGAAAACGATATATAGAAAGATTCCATGCTTCTATATTTCTCATCTTCGATGTAATTCGTTTTTTAGTTGATTCTCACGTAGAATTTTTCTACTTTTGCATATCATCACACATTTTACAGATTTTCAATATGAAAACCATAAGGTTTTATGCTAGTTTGTGAGTTAGAAGAAATACTAGATGAGACTAAAGGCGGAAACAGACTGCTATTACAGCACGTGAGCTCACGTGTTATCATATGGAGTCACGTTACGTCAAAAACGTGTGGTTTAAAGTTTGTCCCTGTATTTTAAAGAGTTATGAACTGCCTAGAGCCACACTGATGGTACCAGTGTACTCCAACGCATGATATCACTTCAAAGGCTTCCGCACGTGATGTCACATGACCTCACGTGACGTGATAGCGATCTGTTTCCGACTAAAAAGTCTCTTCTCACCGATATGACATTAATTCGAGGCTCTTGAAGGCCAGATTCTTCAGAACGAGAGTCCAGTCTCGTCACTATCGATATATCGATCATTATTGCCTACCCCTTTCGTGCTGCCAACATAGAAAATCAAATTTCACCAGATGCCCCCCGATCCGATTCGCCCAAATTCACAAGTTTCAAAATATAATAACCCAGTTGGCGTGCTCGTTCCTTTTCTGGGACTTTTGTAGACGGAAAACTCGCGCATCCGTAGTTCCCGTTGGGAAATTCAATTCGCATAATCGTGGAAGTATAGAAGGAGCATTTTATATGCCAGATATCGACTTTCGATTCCGCGCGAAAAAATGTATTCGACAGAACTTATTACTTCTCCGACGGAGATGCGACGATGAGGAATGTTAAATTCAGTAGACGCTTATAAAAAAAGTTTCCGGGCAACTTTTCGTCGAGATTTCCCTTCAGAAGACTGTTATTCAATTTTCAGCGAGCCCAATATTTCGCGCGTCTTTCACGAACTTGTTGTGCCAAACATTCCGTTCCTGGCCTTGGGTGGAAACAAATTGTAATAAGTCTGCTTCCGAATGACAGCATCATAAAACTGTCTCCACGTTGAAATTTCTGTGTAAGACGGAAAAGCGGAAGGGACAGATTCGTCAGTCTGCAGATGAATGCCATTAATATTATTTATTCATTATAGAATTGATTAGTAGGTCAGGAAATTCACTTTTTCGGGCCGATTGGCCTTGAAAAACCTTGAAAAACACTGCTTTTCGCTTATAGAGTTTAATCGTACCCCTGTCTGTAATCGGTGCTAACCTCAGTTTTGTCAAACGACTGACGTAGATTTGTTCACAATTGATAAACGTGAAAAATACATATACTCCATTCATTTTTATTTTAGAACTCGGTTGGCCATGGAAATTTGACACATTTCACTCTATATAGTACGAAAATGTGGGGTTATGAAATTTGTCAAAACATTTTTGGGTTTTAAACCAACGATATGTTGCCCGTTCTACGTAAAAGTTTTTGTTATTACGTATTTTATCACAATGTCGAATCTCTTCGGAAAATATGTGACGAACATAATTGAAGTTTATACAAACTGATTGAAGGCATACCAAATCCAATTATTTGCATGGAAAATACAAGAGATCAGTATAATATCATAGTATGCACTAGCTTGAGGAGAGTTAATGTTCGTTATCTTTTTTGGCTGAAGTTTGAATAAGTTATATCAGTTGTAGATTTCAAAAATATTAACCCAAAGATGCATATGTTGCAGTGGTTGGGAATGGGTATCTCTCGAAGGAATTAACAGATAACAAGAATGTTAAATTCTTCAACAAAAATCATCTTGCATCATTACAAGTAGAAGGAATTAAAAAATAAGTTTCAAGTCAAGATGAACTTCACCTTTGAACAAAAATTTCACATGAATAAACAATTAACAGGACTACTGGCTCGTATTTGTGGCCGTTCATCTTAATACATTGATATAGTAATAATAATTAGGTGTTTATTGGTACCTTAAGACATTTACAATGTATAGGACAAGTCAAAGGAAAAATAGAATAATCAATTTTCGGGAACTTATTCTACATGACATTCATCGAAAATCCTGTAGTAAACTTTTCGCATTAATTCACTCAAACATAAAATTCTCAAATGGCACCACTTTTTTGGGTCTCCCAATAAAAGGAAATCCTCTTCATTCACAATCTTTCTGATTGTGGAAATATTCAGCTGAAATATTAGTCGTTTAGATTCAGATGAAACATTATATAAATGCTCTTACATTGATTATGTTCGCTACAGTCTGACGTATTGTAGATTTTAGAATATCAGGGTATAACTATTTGAATGAGCGGACCTGAATTCTGAATAGCACTTCCTGAAACCCTGTTTCTTTTTTCAATCACTTCCGGCATTTTCTCAATAAAAATTGACATTAGTTGTGGCAACGGCGTTGTGACATTAACGACATTTCATGAGTGCCAACCTTAATCGGTTCTAGTTACAAAAACATGAAAAAATTATTTCATAGCCAACCGACTGCTAAAATAAATGTGAATGGAGTATATGTGCCACATAAGGGTATTTAAAATTCCGAAATAACTCCCAAATAAAAGCGTCCACCAACGAAATCAAATCTTCAGATATCATCGACGAATTGAATTGGAAGCAATCGAACACGAGGAACAGAAATAATGGAATAATACGATCAAACAACGTGAAGCAGGATTCCCATATACGAGCAGGGTACAGACAAGCGAATGATCTTATCTGCCACACACAATTATAACGCCACTCTAAACTAATTATGGTAGTAATTATTGTTTATTCCCATCCGACATTAGGCTGATGTTGATATCAGATCAACAATTCAATCTAATATTCATAAGCCGACTGGAGCTTATTGGGATTGAACCCAAGAATCCTCACAATTGAGATTCATTCTTGGATGAGAGATGTGACGTTATTAAGTTGTATTGAATCGAATAGAGCCATTTTGAATTATGTCACGGTTCATACGAGACACTTATTAATCCTCAATCATTTTCATTGTAGTGAGAATTATAAGAAGTCATTTGAATAGAAATGGTCATCTGATTATTGAAAAAATAATTATTTTGAGTGCAATTAGAGAACCTCTGAAAATTGATCGAATTAGTGTCGAGTGTTAAGAAGGCCATCGTTGGATGGTACTCGATTTTTATGGTACCAAATCTTCAATGATTTTCGGGGAAATTTAATACCTAATATGCAACAAACTTGAAACTGCTTTTAAGTCGACAAGTCTCCCTTAAATTGCAGTCATTCATTTTATCCACATATACACATATCACCCTGTATATAAAGGGTGAGTCTTTGACTCGTACAAATATTTTAACAGTAGATTCTTGAGATCAAAAGAAACACTTTTTACGTATACCATTTTTTCCAATTCAGCCCTAATAAAAAGATATAGACATTTTAAGTTTTCATAATGAACAGTGCCAACCCTGGAAAAACAAAAATACCTTCAGAATAACTAGCTAAATCTGTGACACTACACATCTGTGGATCTTTTAAGAAGAGTTGCTTTCAGTACCCAATTTTTCGAATTTCATTTTCATTTATTTTGATAAGAAATATCAATGACATCATCCTCAGCAGTAAAAGGTCTACCCATTTTTGACACAAAAATGAAAAGAAACTCAACTACTTCGTAGGGGATGCAGGAAATTCCTGAATTAAAGTTTGTTACACCCTGGACTACAATCGAATCTCAAAAAGAACTAAAGCAAAACGATCTGACCTAACCAAAACAAGAAGCTTTGATTTGAATTCGAATAAATATTCATAACCTCATGTGGTTGTACCCAATGTCATCAAGAATTGTTCGCTATCACTGTCGTCACTTTCACTCGATTTATTTCATTACTATCGCACGTTGACTTTGCCAACCAGTTACTGTCTCACGTCAAATCTCGAGTAAAACGTCCAACCTATTGCACGAACAATAAATAGAGACAGGTACTTTCTGAAATATTTGGATGTTCAAATTAATGATAAAGAAACAATTTTGTCTCATTATTTATGATTTAAACACTTTTATGAAGGATGGCACAAAGGAAACAGTACGAAATACACAAAAATTGCCAATTCTTTTCCCCCAAATGTTCACTTATAAGAAATCAAATATATTAGGTATGTATCTCTTTTATATCAGAATGGTTTTTCACTCCTCGTTTGATAACTCATACGGGGAAAATTTAGCTCCTTGTGTGCTTTAAATTCCATCAGGAATCGGAGAGGCATTTGTCTTTGATGGATCTGCCGAAGGTGAAAATGTCGTATTTCATCCGGAAATCCAGATAACAATCATCCCTAGTATCTGATCCACTCCCCCGAATAATAGCTATATGCACAGGGGTAATGTTGACGCGTATGGGGGACCTTTGGGCTAAATTACTTCGTTAGATGTTTGCAGACTTGCTGACGGCAGTATAAACATCAGGACCCACACAGAATTCGGTCATAATGAGACGCTAGGCAGATTTCAGCTGGGTCTCAGCTAATTAATGGGATGCCGTCGTTATTCATTTAACCCAAGGGTGGAGTAAGAATGTCAGGAGGATAACGGATTTGTGGAATTATATTTTCAGGTCTCCGAAGGGGCAGTTGAGGGAATTGTTGTGAAATAGTTATTTTCATAACAAGTGATGATATGATGATAAAAGTGAGATATACTGCGCCAAAAAGGTTTAAGGAAGAAATTTTGAGACTGTTTCAAAAGTTTCTATTACTCACTCATACAAGGTGAGCCTTTGACTCGTACAAATATTTTAACAGTAGATTCTTGAGGTCAAAAGTACCAGTTTTTTCCTTTACCATTTTTTACGAATCGGTTCGGTTCAAAAGATACAGGCTGTTGAAAAAGAAAAACCATAAAAAATGTTATTTTTAGTTCTCACAAACGGTTTTATTGAATGAAATGAATTTCGGAATATAGTTTCTCATTTATTTCATTAATCTTTTTCTAACCCAAGGTAACACCCACGTCTTCCAGTTTTCTCATTATGACCATAGAAATACCAAAAATTCAAAGAACCCAACTGTTGAAATTCAGTTGGACGCTATCTAATGAACATTTGAACGATTTGTAAAATAAAAGTATTCTTCATATTTTCTCGTACAATGCGCCGTTTTCGAGTAATTCGATGTTGAGAAATAAAAAATATCTGTAATATTCGGAATATTGTGTACTTTGGTTCAATGCAACTCTGTTTAAAAGATCCACATATGTGTAGTTTCATAGATTCAGCTTGTCATACTGAAGAATTTTGGCTGAATACAACTCTGTTTGAGAAGTCCACAGCTGTGTGGTGTCACCCTTGAGTATAAACCTCGTTATTAACCATACAATACTCAAAGGTGTCACAGATTTAGCCTTTTATTCTGAATGGAATTCTCCAGGGATGGCATAGCTCATTATGAAAACTTAATATGGCTACTTATATCTTTATATCAGGGCCGAATCGGAAAAAATGGTATAGGAAAAGACTTTTACCTGGACCTCGAAAATCTACTGTTAAAATATTTGTAGGAGTCAAAGACTGACCTTGTAAGTTAAGTTTCACAGTGTCAGGAGAAAATTCATTTTTAGTATTTGTAGCAAAACATGAAACAATAACTGATCCAAAATTCTTAGACACGCAAACTTTTGTCGAGCAGTATATCTTGAGATTTAACATCATTGGATTTTTTCTGGAATAATTCGAAACTATGGAAATTCCACTAGGAGGTTCGGACAGTTTCCTCCTAGCGATTTCAATTGTATCAAAGATACTTCATTAAGAACATTGGCGTTGTAACCGCAAAAATATGAAGACAGTTCCGGAAGATGCCCCAACGTTTTTTTCCGGTATGGGGAGACCTACGGGATATAGGGGAAGCGAAATGAAGATAAAACCTGATAAAATGACCGGCGCAAACAGAGCCAAACGAGTTGCGAAAATCGGCAAGGCAAGAAGGGGGTTTTGCCGGAGAATAATTTCAGAGAAAGAGACGCAGGTAATGGAACAGAATCCGGGATTTATTGTATTTTAATTCGTGACACGACCCGCCGTTTTATCTCGTTCATCACGAAAAATCGGAGGAATATTATGGAGGAAGGAGTTATTGGCTTGTCGATTGTTCTTTCCCTTTCTTGTAGATTCATCAGCAAAAATATAGGAGTAGCGAGTATGTGGGAAATCAGCTTTAAATCTAAGGAAAGACCTCGTAACAACCAATTCCTATTTGTCAGTATGTGGGGCTCCACAAGGCTCTCATTTTGGGCCCCTATTATTTCTTATATACAGAGTGAGTAAGAAGTATATTCGGTATCTATCTACTATCTACAATTTTGTGGAAAAATGCTCAAGCACGTCAATTTTATCACAAAGTGAGCAATGCATGTACTATAACTGCTTCCTCTGCGAGAGGAGTAGGGAAGTAAGGGGTTTTGAATGGCTTTTCGAACCAGAAATGGACAGATCTTTTGTTGCTGAGGACAATTTGGTCATTTGTGAGTTTGTTTATCACGAATGTGAAAAGGTTGAGC
Source organism: Coccinella septempunctata (assembly GCF_907165205.1). Lineage (NCBI taxonomy): Eukaryota > Metazoa > Arthropoda > Insecta > Coleoptera > Coccinellidae > Coccinella > Coccinella septempunctata. Next base: position 25,195,888 of record NC_058194.1, read on the forward strand.
TCATTGAATTCGAATTCTTACTGTTCTTATACACTGCGCAAAAATATTAACGCACATTATGAAAATCTCAATTTTAATGAAAGTTAACTCTACACTTTATAACTTATTTTTTATGTTCTCTCGGGAAGGTTTTGAACGAAACAAGACACTTAAATGGAAGAAAAATTCAGGATTTCACCGAATCTTATGTGAAAGAAGAGAAATGAACAATTGTCAAAATACTGAAATGCTGATAAGTGATTTAATACTTGGTATTTCCACCCCTTGCGTTAATTACAGCTCGGCAACGACGGTTCATACTCAAAATGAGTGATCTTAAAATGTTCTGATCTAATCCTTCCCAGATTTCTCCGAGTTAGATTCCCAAGTCATTAAAAGTAGCTGGATGATTTTCTGAACTTCTCAGCCTTCTATTGAGGTTGTCCCAAACCTGCTCAATCGGATTGAGATCTGGACTTCTTGCTGGCCATTCCATTCGAGAGACTTCAACCTCTTCAAGGTATGTACTCCTGAACGATGCGCGCACGTTGGGGTCTGGCATTATCGTCCATAAAAATGAAATTTTCACCAATGTATAGGGCAAATGGCACTACATGCTCTTCAAGAATGTTCCTTATATACTTATCAGCATTCATAGCTCCATTATCAACGACCACTAGGTCTGTGCGAGCAGTCAAACATATTCCACCCCATACCATAATCGATCCTCCCCCGAAACCAGTAGTATTCAGGAAATTGCACTGAGCATATCTTTCATGTGGACGTCTGTATACAAGGGAACGTCGATCACAATGGTAGAAGCAGAATCTAGACTCATCTGTGAAGAGAACTCTTTCCCAATCGGCCTCTTCCCAATGGATATGCTCTCTCGCAAAATCCAAACGCGCCCTTCGATAAGCTGGGGTAAGAGCTGGGCCTCTTACCTAGCCTAATTTCTTTTTTCTTAATAAAGCACAAAGGTGAAGTTGCTCTTGGTCTTCGACACCATCGAGTACCATCACCAGGAAGATTATAAACTGGTCAGGTTTTGTATGGATTACGGTTGTTTCTTTGTCCAATAGTGAAACTATTTAATCCGCATCACAAGACCCTCAAATTGAAGTATAAAATGTGAAATTTTCTCACTTAATAATCAACCTCAGTTCTATCATCCGATCGGAACGAAAATTTTCAATTTACGAATGAATAATTATGGGATTATAAAGTTATTTCACGCTACTTTGTGCGATAAAATCCTCCTTTTGCTTTAGCGAGTATAATAAATCTTGCAGATTTCCTTCCTTCCTTCCGAGAAGTTTAAATGTTGGGTTAATCTGATGTGGCTGCAATCATTTTTTTCACAAAACAGAGCGTGTTTAGACGTCAGTTTAAGCATTAAGTATTTCAGTAGTATTACACACAGTTCTCGTGAGAACTTATAAGTGTACTTAACTACACTCACAGGACCATTCTGTTTTAACCTGACTCAAAATTATGCGAATAACCACTGAAGATATGTTTATGTTTTGTCACTTCCCGTTATACCCGAAGTAGCTATCAACTTCGTTTTTTTCAAATAGCATGCCAATAAATTATCACATTTTAGGTTTCCCGACGAATTTTAATGTGACTTTGAACTCTCTTCGATCATATTACTTCGCTGATATGCCGAAGCTTCCTTGAGTTATTTGAGCTTATATTCCCTAGGATGAAATTTTTGAGAAAAACGAGGATGTATTGATATCTAGTTAGCCTAGACCAGTTCCATGCATTAAAAAAATATTGCATTACCAAAGCAACGAACTCATTAGAAATGAGGTTCAAAAGAGGTAAATTTTGCATTTAAGTTGATGACCGATCGGGAAGGCCAGTTTTTGTGTCAGTCCCCGATTTGTTGCTATGGATGAGACATTTCTACGATCCAGAAACAAAGCAATCGATGGAATGGCGACATTGGTTCTCCAAGACCTAAGAAGTTTCGTGTCCAAAAATCTATTGGAAAAGTTCTCACTTCAGTTTTTTGGGATTGCCATGGAGTAATCATGATTGATTTTTTGGATAAGGGTAGAACCGAGGGTAGAACAATAACCGGATATTATTATTAGACATTGCTGACCACTCTACAGGAAAAAATTAAAGAGGAAAGACGCGGAAAGCTATCCAAAGGTGTTTTGTTTTTGTAGGACAACGCCCCTGCACACAAATCTCAAGTTGCCATGCAAAAAATTCGTGATTTAGGGTTTGGATTATTACGTTTGTTCGTAGAGTGGTTGTGGACTGTACAGAGCAAGCGCAATTCCATTTGAGGGTAGCGAAAATCCATTTGCGCTTGCTCTGTACAGTTCACAACCTTTGTGAACCACTCTACGAACAAGCCTATTAGAACATCCCCCTTATTCACCAGATTTGGCTCCATACGACTATCATCTATTTCCTCAACTTCAAAAGGTCGTAAATTTTCTTCCAACGAGGAGATAATAAAAGATGTAGAGGTCTGGTTTTCAGGGCAAGAAGAAACATTTTTTTTGAAAGGTACCTCTAGACCTGCAACGTCTCTATGTTGCAGGTTCCCTGTAATAAATGTATTCCAATTAAGAGGAGAATATGTTGAGTAATAAAATATTTTGACATTGAAATTTTGTTTAGTTCTATAGTAGGCTAAGAATTTTCCAATATATCCTCGTATATTGAACCCAACGAAGAACCAAATATGTACTACATTCCGGATTTGAATAAAAGTTCTCACCAAAAACTTCGGTAAAAGAACCCATAATTCTTTAATCGAATCTTGTGTTAACCAAAAACCACTGATTTTATAAATTTATTCAAATATGTATTTCTAGGTAGAGTAAGAACTGAACAACAGAAAATGGTGAAGAAATATCTTTTCTCTTCTTCGAAAATATCGGATTCGGAAATAGTTTGATTATTTCATTAGAAATATACAAGGTACTTATATGTAAATAGCTACGAAAGCATTTGAGGGGGATTTTTTGTGAGAAATTAGTGGAATCCGAGGGGATCCTTTCATATATTTCTCTTTCTAGCAGACTCAACTCAACTCAGAAACAGCGAAGGATGACACCTGAAACTCAATTTAATTTTTTTTTCAGAAACCAGAAAGCTGGCAGAAATAAAAAATAGACATTTTAAGGTTCTGCTCAAGAATAAAATAGTCATGAAAGATCCACACTATTTTTTGACCGGGAATCACCTCTAAATTTTTTCGCAACTATTCGTTTAATCCCTGTATTAATGAGATCATCTCCAATCTAAACTTCGGACATAAAATCAATGGTGTATATTTCCCATTCATCCACTCGTTCGTCCAAAACATCGGATTATCGGAAGAATAATTTCCGGGAACTTCTGGTAGATGAAAGAGCGAGACTAAACAAGTATGTACTTCGCTCCATCCATAAATAAAAAAGTCTTTCACAGTGGAACATTCTCACGAACTCCAGATACTGCCGAGAATCGAATAGCTCGACTCTGAACCTCCCCGGCGCTTCTGGTGAAGGGAGTATGTCAGGTGCCTTCGAAATGGGGTGGCAAGAGTTGACGGAATCGATATGATGCTGCATTTTTAACCACCCTCATACTGCATTATGCTCAGCGCATTTCTCACTTTGTTGACTCTATTAGAAACACTTCACGCATCGATTTTATGAAAAGATTATTAATATAGAGAAAGACCCCCATTGAACTTCACATGAGACATTAGAAAAAGCTAAATGATCTCTTTGCTCTCATGTTTTGCAATTCCTCAAATTCTTCCGACAGTAAAAACCTAAACCAGGTAATGTGGAGAAAAAATATAGTAAACTAGCTGACCCGGCAAACGTTGTTCTGCCATATAAATAATTTCCTAATGATTAAATTACTAAAATGGCTATTAAAAAATAAGGGTTGATCGTAGAAGGGTGAAAATTGAGGATTGTATGTATTTTTGTATGTTGTATCATAAAAAAATAGAAATTAAAAATGTTGTTTGAAAAATACAAAAAAAAATTTAGGGGTGGACTACCCCTAACATTTAGGGGGATGAAAAATAGATGTTGGCCGATTCTCATAGATACCGGATAAGCACAAAAAATTTCATCAAAATCGGTCAAGCCGTTTCGGAGGAGTATGGTAACGAAAACTATGACACGAGAATTTTATATATTAGATACAACATTTTTCATCCATAATATCCCCACCTGTTTTTAAATATCGAAAAACTTTGAATTTATTCGCACAAAGTGTTGTAAATCCTTGTTTTGAGGAAATGTTGAAATACTGTATCGAATTGTTTGTCCAGATTTCTCTCTCCTCAATTATAATCATCTCATTGTACTTTTCACATAAATATGAAAATGTCGAATATTTCTATAATCTGTCAAACTATTTCCTGAATCAACCAATCAGCATTTCAAATTCCATTTCGTATTCATAAATTAAATTTGCCGGTGTAAACATCTGATCCTCACATGAGGAAGTACAAATATGTTTAGCACAACTGATAACCCAATTAATCATTCAATCGAAAAACTGGTAAGATTAAAAACAATCTGAATTATTCTTATTTATCATTTAAATACAACAACATACCACGAACATATCTGAAATCGACTGAGAGAGAAAATATCAGAATTCTCATAAGCCCTGATAACCTTATCTATAGAATGTGTTTGAAATTATGTAGAGCAACCTTTCTAGTCATGATTACTCCTCCAAATACAAAATTACATGTTTTCAATTCATTTTCCTCAAGTTTCATTTGACATCAATTATAGTTGTCGAGATTTCTTGAATAAGTATTAGGTACCAACATGAAATATTTTCAGCAGAAACACTTTTATTTTTATATGTACCAAATAATAGACAAAGTTTTGCATATCAGGAGTTATTTAGGATCTGATTGTGAGCTTCATCAATTTAAGGTTACCACAGTAGAAAAGAACTACATACATAATAAACTCAAACTAGCTCAGTGAGTTGGTTCTCCTGAACTTCTAGAAACTCATATTTGAAGTGAAATCTCAGTTTTTACCCCTTGGAAAAATTTCACTAATTTCGTTTGTATTTTCTCCTTTTTCACCGATTTATACCTGACTAGGTAAAATCTTTTTTTTTTCATTTCAACTCCTGAATGAAAAAGAACAAACAAACTGAAATTCAGTGTGGATGTCTGATGTTTGGACATCAAATTTTCACAAAATTGATATTCTTATCGAATTCCGAGTAAAAGTGTATTTTTTTCCATACAGTAAGTATGGATACGACTCCTGAATCAAAAAGAACAAACAAACTGAAATTCAGCTTGGATGTCTGATGTTTGGACATCAAATTTTCACAAAATTGATATTCTTATCGAACTCCGAGGACAAATGGATTTTTTTTCCAGTAAGTTCATCCTTAGGAGGGGTTCCTTCCATACAATCTTGAAACCTTACAGGTCACTTTCGTTTTCAACAATGATTCATACGATCGTTAAACCAACAATGCCTTCTTAACGTTATTCAGTGTGAGACACCCTTGTGACAGTTGGTCCAAGATATATGGGTTATTTATATGTTCTTATGGATTGCTCCGACTACCTGCTTTTCACTCTGGATACAGCAGGAGTTTTTACATGTAGCGTATCGATAAGTCAAATCCAAGGCATTTTTGTAGAGGAGGTTGAAAATGTTTCTAAGCAACCCTAAATAGACATTCTTCAGCATGAATCTCCCTTTTTTTTAATAACCAGAAAAACTTTCTTGTTTTGGAATATTTTTCCACTGTTTGTTAGCTGTAAGCATTGTTTCCTCTCCGTTAACTGAAGGCGATTCAATAAAACATTGAAAGGACAACCTCAGTGAAGACTGAAGAAGAAATTCATCAATAAAAGTTGCATAGTTTTTGATTAATCTGAAAACGTATACTCCATTCACATTTATATTAGCAGTCGGTTGGCCATGATACATTACATGATTACATAATCAATGTAAGATAATTTATATAATGTTTCATCTGAATCTAAACGACTTATTATTTCAGCTGAATATTTCCACAATCAGAAAGATTGTGAATGAAGAGGATGACAAAGAATTTCTTTCTCGATTTCTTTCTATTGGGATAACCAAAAAAGGGGTGGCATTTGAGAATTTTATGTTCGAGTGAATTAATGCGAAAAGTTTACTGCAGGATTTTCGATGAATGTCATCGTAGAATAAGTTCACGAAAATTGATTTTTCTATTTTTCATTTGACTTGTCCTATACATTGTAAATGTCTTAAGGTACCAAAGAATACCTAATTATTATTATTATATCAATGTATTAAGATCAACAGCCACAAATACGCGCCAGTAGTCCTGCTAATTGTTTATTCATGTGAAATTTTTGTTCAAAGGTGAAGTTCATCTTGACTTGAAACTTCCTTTAATTCCTTTTACTTATATTGATGCAAGTTGATTTTTGTTGAAGAATTTAACATTCTTATAATTATCTATTAATTCCTTCGGGAGATACCCATTCCCAACCACTGCATCATATGCATTTCATCTTCGGGTTAATACTTTTGAAATCTACAACTGATGTAACGTATTTAAACTTTATCCAAAAAATATAACGAACGTTAACTCTCCTCAAGCTAGTGCATATTATGATATTATACTGATTTCTTGTTTTTTCCATGCAAATAACTAGATTTGGATGCCTTCAATCAGTTTTCATAAATCTCAATTATATTCGTCACATATTTTCCGAAGAAATTCGACATTGTGATAAAATACGTAATAACAGAAACTTTTACGTAGAACGGACAACATAGCGTTGAATTAAAACCCAAAAATGTTTTGACAAGCATCATAACCGCACATTTTCGTACAATACAGAGTGAAATGTGTCAAATTTCCATGGTCAACCTACTGCTAAAATAAAAGTGAATGGAGTATAGGTAATTATTTCAAATACTGAAACTCGTTATTCGATTTGAAATAAAATTAGTTGAAAACACTTATTTGCTTTGAGTGCTTCTTTTATGAGTATTCGCATTCAGACACTCATGAATAAATGCTCGAGGTAGATATTTTTAAGGCTTTTATGTATTTCTGAAGTACTCATATTTTTCAAACAATCAATATATACACGGAGTACGAGATCGCATTATTATCAAAAGCTCCAAGACTTAAACTTCACAAGAAGATTCATCATTCATCAACAAAGATCACCGCGGTTCTGTGCAACTTATGAAATATTTATACACTTTTAGACAGGTTTCAACTTGAGATCATAAATTATGTTTCCTCGCTGGTCGACGTAGTATGTTTTAGTCGAATCTAGAAATTCAATCATTTTTATCTTTGTAACACTTACTGATCACAATTCTCATCTTTTTCGAAAATCACAAAACAGTTCATCAACTTCATCGCAAGAGAACTGATTGGGTTGAGATCAACTTTAAAGTTCCCGGAAATGTCAATCGCATAATGAAAACCGACGGCAGTGACGTCATTGAAATTCGTCAACAGAATCAAAGGCGACCGAGACCAGGACGATCCCCTATTGCAGAACGCCCAAATAACACAGTCAATTTGCAGTGGGGTGGTGATACTAACTCCGGTTGAATCGGGACAGAAATTCAACCTGAATCCTCGATCAATATGTCACTTTCGGAGAATAACCTGCGGTAAACTGTTGCGAGATACACACACACATTGTTAGACCACGGCCTACCTGCTCCTCGTCCGCATTTCAGACAGGTGAAAGCTCTTCAAGCACTCGCCGACTGACTGGGGGAGAAGAATCAAAGGTCATTGTTTTGTTGGTCCAAAGGTTCAGCGCGGAGGGGTACGTCGGAATTTTGCGGCCGTTGCGTTTGGGGAAGTCCTACGAGAATTTCCGCGAAGACGAGCACCGAAAATTTTATAAATCAATGGTGGCATACAATGGAGCCGAATGATGGATCACTTCTCTTCAGAAACCTACGCGGAAATACCTTTCGTTAATATGCCAAATGGAACGTCAAGATCTGAGGGGATCATAACTTGAGTTCATAAAGAAGCAGATGAAAAAATTGATCTCCAATACAATTGCAGATGCAATTAAAGCACTGATCAAACAACTGAGGATAAATCAAAAGTTGCCACCTTATTATGTTGTGCTTTCGTTCATTGTATTCTGCTGGGATCGTTTTGGATTGAAACACAAGACTGGTATAGTTCTAGGACACATGGTGTTCCACAGGGTTCGGTTTTTAGACTAATCAGTAGTATAATTATACTGCATTACTGAACTGAAATCTTCACATCACTGAAACAGAGAAAAACGATATACCCACCAAAATGCTTTCTAAAGATAACAAGAAAGTATTACCTCCATCTACCTGAGGAAGCTATCGAGTAGTGGTAAAAACCATTTTAGTGAAAAAACATCAGTTTTTTCGGCTTTCAAAGGGTAATTATCCATTTTTCCAAAGCAATAGCTTTCATAGCGTGGAAACGACTTTTTCTATACTCCATTCAGATTTATTTTAGCAGTCGGTTGGCCATGAAATGATATTCTCAAGTTTTTGTGACTAGAACGGAGTAAGGATGGCACTCATGAAATGTCGTTAATGTCATAACGCCGTTGCCACAACTAATATCAATTTTTATTACGAAAATGCCGAAAGTGATTGAAAAAAGGGACAGGGTTTCTTCAGGTCCGCTCATGCAAATAGTTATACCCTGATATTCTAAAATCAACAATACGTCGACGGTAGCGAACATATTCAATGTAAGAGAATTTATATAATCTTTCATCTGAATCTAAACGACTTGTATTTCGGCTGAATATTTCCACAATCAGAAAGATTGTGAATGAAGAGGATGACAAAGAATTACCTTCTATTGGAAGATCCAAAAAAGTGGTGGCATTTGAGAATTTTATGTTTGAGTGAATTAATGCGAAAAGTTTACCACAGGATTTTCGATGAATGTCATCGTAGAGTAAGTTCCCGAAAATTGATTTTTCTATTTTTCATTTGACTTGTCCTATACATTGTAAATGACTCAATGTACCAATAAATACCTATATTATTATATCAATGTGTTAAGATGAACAAGTCAGTTGTCCTGTTAATTGCTTATTCATGTGAAATTTTTTTTCAAAGGTGAAGTTCATCTTGACTTGAAACTTGCTTTAATTCTTTTAACTGATGCAAGATTATTTTTGTTGAAGAATTTAACATTCTTGTAATTATCTGTTAATTCCTTCGGGAGATACCCATTCCCAACCACTGCATCATACGCTTTTCATCTTCGGGTTAATACTTTTGAAATCTACAACGGATGTGACGTATTCAAACTTAAGCCAAAGAAGGTAACGAACATTAACTCTCCTCAAGCTAGTGCATATTATGATATTATACTGATCTCTTGTATTTTCCATGCAAATAACTGGATTTGGTATGCCTTCAATCAGTTTGTATAAACTTATGTTAGTCACATATTTTCTGAGGAGATTCGACATTGTGATAAAATAAGTGATAACAGAAACTTTTACGTAGAACGGGCAACATGGCGTTGATTTAAAACCCAAAAATGTTTTGAAAATCTTCATAACCCCACATTTTCGTACTATACAGAGTGAAATGTGTCAAATTTCCATGGCCAACCGAGTGCTAAAATAAAAGTGAATGGAGTATACTGTCCATCAGTACATCATTACAAATCGAACGTTAAAATCCTAAGTTCACATCGACTTTGATGATGCAATTGGTCAATTTGAAAAGTCGAACTGCAGCAATGCAGACGGAATGTGGAGCCATGTATATGGCCGTCACTGTATCAAACCTACCACGCCAATTTACTCTACGGTGCAAAACAAATAAATTTCTTGTTAGCGAATATCAATTAAAACGGAGTTTTTCACTGCGAATGAAATCAACGCATGGCTAAGTTACATCAAAATGGAGGGGCTGTTCACTCTGAAATACAATGTTGAGCTAATTCCCATAATGTTCGCCGAAAATAAACTGTGATCGACGCGAATTCCTTTGATGTTCCTGGACAGGCCGACTGTTAGCGTACAATTATTTACCCACTCACACTCGTTTCCTTTATCATTCTCTTTATCTGCCTCTTCTCAGTTTCCTGATCAATATTAGTTATTTTTTACCTACAATAGCTTTACTCAGAGTAAAATGTTACTTCTTTCATTTGTATCGTCGGACTAATCAAATTATTGGGCTTGTTCAATTCAATATTGACTTATAGTCGTATAATGAGAAACATTTCCATGTTTCCTCATGTGAAAAGAAATTATTCACAGTTTCATCCATTCGTTGAAATACTAGTATGGCCAGAAGATCCACCTAGTAGATAGATCCACCTTCAAGGACCAATTCTCCTACAAAAACATAATGAAATTAATTTCATAAAAACCGAGGCCAAAAATAGTAATCTATGAGTTCGATCGATGTAAAACACCTCTGTCTGTGATAGTTGCCAACCTCACTTTCGTCAAACTGGACGTTAACAATCTGACATCGATTGTCAGTAATTTTCTCTGATCATCGATGTCTCTCGGGAAAGAAATTGATTCAGAGAAACGTCAAAATTTTCACCCTTTCCTACGCTTTTGGCGGTATTTCCGGGACGTTTTCGGACATGAGGGTAGTTTCATCGGGGGGTAGGCCATTCGGAGATTAGTTATGGGGAAGCGAAGCGGTGGGTTAGGCCGCTTTGGAGGAGTTAGCTTCCGTAGTTGATCCCTTGGGGAAGCCTGGGGAGAATCGTTCTAAATTGAAAATATGAGTTTCTCTTTTACTCTCATCGGCGGGCACAGAAAGGTCTACCCGGACTCATATTTTGAAAAATTCTTTGGTCATTCCGTTGTTATTTCCGTTAATATTTCCGTTAATGTCTCCGTTAATATCTCCGTTAGTATCTCCGTTAATATATCCGTTAATATATCCGTTAATATTTCCGTTAGTTCACTACAGGATTTTCGATGAATGTCATCGTAGAGTAAGTTCCCGAAAATTGATTTTTCTATTTTTCATTTGACTTGACCTATACATTGTAAATGACTTAATGTACCTATGAATACAAAAGGGTCTACCCGGACTCATATTTTGAAAAATTCTTTGATCATTCCGTTGATATTTCCGTTAATATTTCCGTTAGTATTTCCGTTAATGTCTCCGTTAATATCTCCGTTAGTATCTACGTTAATATATCCGTTAATATATCCGTTAATATTTCCGTTAGTATCGCCGTTAATATCTCCGTTAGTATTTCAGTTAGTATCTTCGATGATTATTTGCTGACCCAAGTGAAACTCCTACGGTACTCCCGAAAAAGGATGAAAGAAAGATTTTCCGGATAGCCCCAAGAACGCCCCACAGAAAAATTGCGAACCATCGAATCCAAATCAACCAAGAGCCCACAAACTTCAAACTGAAGATACTTCGACCAAATTCATGGTCTTCATGCAACTAATGGTTTTCGACTAGCGTTCGAAGTAAATCAAAAGTTTTGCGATACCACTCAATATATTAGTCCTCAAGATTTGTCAGCGTCTGGAAGACAATACAAAGAGAAAAATAGAAAATTCTCAGTGTCGGTGTCCTGAACGGTAACAGAATAAGGAAGCCGCATCAGGACGAAAGAAAAAACCCGCAAACTTATTTAGGGACCGTTTAAAAATTCAGGACGAAATAAATTAAGCGAATTGGATGGAGATAGGGAGGAAGTTCCGAGGAAAAAGCTACAGTCGCTCGCGAAGTGATCGCGCTGGAAGTGGGACAACCGTGCGTGCTTTTCACTGTCGGGGCAATGGCTCCTTTTTACACCGCTGGGAATCGACGACAGTGATATTGCTCGTTCGTGGCACTGGCATACGAGTCCATTAATAGGATAACAACTCCTCGCGATATCGCTATTGTCTGTCTCGAAGCGGAACAGATTCGGCTCTACCTACACTCCTTCGCAGAAAATAACGGCGAACTTCTGTCCGAAACCAGCGCACGAGGCGATCCTGATTGAAGACTTAACGGAATGCGAATTTTCCGGACAGAATCGCCGTGGTACGGCATAAACCAGTAGGGACACCGTCTGTCGGCCCTTTTGATCTTTTCAGAACAGGAATCGGCATTCAGCTCACCAATGGCGACGTTGATTAGTGGCTCAGTTCGCTTTTGGCTTGTTCATGCTCATCGTCTGATTTTGTCCTGTATGAGAAGACTGTCCCATGGAATAGTGATCTGCTGTTGGTTATAAATATCTTACCGGTGCATTCACCTTATGTAATTAAGTTTCAATATCAATAACCATATTTAAACGTCGAAATAGTGCGGATATATTAATGGTTCATTTTAATTAATAGGAATAGACGATATTCGTTCTACTTTGCCTTCTCCAGGTTCCTTTTTAACTATTTTTCATTTCTTCTGATATGATGTCATTAGATACTTAGCTATAATTAGTTTAAATGCTTGCAATCATTCCTCATCTTGCAAGATTAGTCTCAAAAAGTCTCTAGAACTTCATACTTCATAGTCCATAATATTTCGTTACCATAGCAACCAACAATAACTCATTAGAAGTGTCAGTATGAAGTTTGAGGTCAGAAAAGTAAGGCAGAGTTACGCAATAAATTAAAAGAAAGAAGATGTCCACGGAAATTGTGAAAATCGAAAAATTGGAGAATCGAGCCATCATCAAAGTACCTGTATTTGAGAGTTAAGGATAAGCAGATTTACGAAGATATGCTTAATACCCTTGGTGATCAATGACCTTCGAATTCGACCGTGAAAAATTGGACTGCAAGCTTCAAAAGAGGTAAATTTTCTATTGAAGATGATGACCGATCGGGAAGGCCAGTTTCTGTGTCAGTCCCCGAAAATATCGATGAAGTTCATGACATGATTTTACTCGTGATTTTATCAGATCGTCGAATTGGGCTAAAACGGATATCTGAAGCACTGAATATTTCATACGAAAGCGTTCATCATATATTTATAGTTCACGTCAATTTGGACATGAGAAAAATTACTGCGAAATGGATCCCCAAATGTTTGAATGTTGACCAAAAGCGTGCAAGGGTAGAAGCATCGCGTTCGATCTGTGCTCGATTTGAAAACGATGTAGACTTCTTAAACCGAATTGTTACTGTGGATGAGACTTGGGTATATTTCTAGGGTCCAGAAACAAAGAAACAACAATCGATGGAATGGCGACACTCTGGTTCTCCAAGACCTAAGAAGTTTCGTGTCCAAAAATCTGCTGAAAAAGTTCTTGTTCCAGTTTTTTGAGATTGCCATGAGTAATCATGATTGATTTTTTGGATAAGAGTAGAACAATAACCGGAGATTACTATGGCCGCTCTACGGAAAAAAATTAAAGAGAAAAGACGCGGAAAGCTATCCGAAGGTGTTTTGTTTTTGCACTCGTTTTTGCAGGACAACGCCCCTGCACACAAATCTCATGTTGTCATACAAAAAATTCGTAATTTAAGCTTTGAATTATTAGAACACCCCCCTTATTCACCAGTTTTGGCTCCATCCATCTTCTCCCTCAACTGAGAAAAAGTTTAAAAGATCGTAAATTTTCTTCCAACGAAGAGGTAATAAAAGTTGTGGAGGTCTGGTTTGCAGAGCAAAAAGAAACATTTTTTTGAAAGGTCTAGAGTCTTTGCAGGTTCGCCGTAATAAATGTACCCAATTGAGGAGAATATGTTGAGTGAAAAAATATTTTATTCGGTTCCATAGTGGGCTGAGAATTTTTCAATATATCCCCGTAACATGATGATTTCTGAGGTGATTTCGCGAACTTTTAATAACTGTCCAAATTTATGTGATACGGACCTGCCATTTTTATCTCAAATTTCGGATAAATCGGTGATTCCGTTCAGAAGAACTGCAGGTTCGTCAAATGTCTGAGGGCCCATTAACATTTACCTCTCACTTCCGAAGATTGTGTTAGAAATCTGAGATGAAAGATTTATGGGAACTTTTATGATGTGGACGTAAGTTGTTGGAAGATGCAGAACCATCCTGCCAGTAGAAAACCAGGAAGAACATCTAACCGCATCCAATAAATCAAACATCGATTCCTCCATAGCTTGAAACCAGTCAATATACTCTTCGTATCATTCACGTTTCTGAACTCGTAACACACGTTTCTCGGAAGTATTCTCTGTTATTCCAGACGATAAGATAACCATACTATTCACCGCAACGAACATGTCTATACACTTTCAGACGGTTCATCGTATTCTCGGCTGAATCAACGATCTACCGCTGTGAGACCGAAAATAAATCATCCGACCCAGACTTATCGCGGTCATCGTCCAGAAATTAGGTGTGCAATTAAACCTTATGGCCTACACTGAGAACGATCGGGGTCACGATATACCCAGACAATTATTCGCATTTTTCCACAATGTTCAACGTAAAAACCCGATCGAATAGTCAAATATCCCAAAATACAAGGATACATTGAAAAATTCTTAGGCTACAATAGAACCAAACAAAATTTCAATGTCAAAATATTTTATAATATTACTCAACAAATTCTCCTCTTAATTGGATAGATTTATTACAGCGAACCTGCAACGTCTCTAGACCTTTCAAAAAAAATGTTTCTTCTTGCTCTGCAAACCAGACCTCCACAGCTTTTATTACCTCCTCGTTGGAAGAAAATTTACGATCTTTTAAACTTTTTTTCAATTGAGGAAAGAGATGATAGTCGGATGGAGCCAAATCTGGTAAATAAGTGGGGTGTTCTAGTTATTTAAACCCTAAATCACGAATTTTTTGCATGGCAACATGAGTTTTTTGTGCTGGGGCATTGTCCTGCAAAAACAAAACACTTTTGTATAGCTTTCCGCGTCTTCTCTCTTTAATTTTTTTACGTAGAGTGGTCAATAATGTCGAATAGTAATATCCGGTTATTGTTCTACCCTTATTCAAAAAATCAATCATGATTACTCCATGGCAATCCCAAAAAACTGAAGAAAGAACTTTTCCAGCAGATTTTTGGACACGAAACTTCTTAGGCCTTGGAGAACCAGAGTGTCGCCATTCCATCGATTGTTGATTTGTTTCTGAATCGTAGAAATGTACCCAAGTCTCAGCCATGATAACAATTCGGTTCAAGAAGTCTACATCGTATTCAAATCGAGCACAGATCGAACGCGATGCTTCTACCCTTGCACGCTTTTAGTAAACATTCAAACAAATGAGGATCCATTTTGCAGCAATTTTTCTCATGTCCAAATTGACGTGAACTATATATGATGAACGCGTTCGTATGAAATATTCAGTGCTTGAGATATCCGTTTCAACCCAATTCGACGGTCTGATAAAATCATGTCATGAACTGCATCGATATTTTCGGGGGTTAACTCAGAAACTGGCCTTCCCGATCGGCCATCATCTTCAATGGTACATTTACCTCTTTTGAAGCTTGCAGTCCAATTTTTCACGGTCGCATACGAAGGACATTGATCACCAAGGGTATTAAGCTTATCTTCGCAAATCTGGTTACCCCTTAACCCTTTTAAATACAGGTAATTGATGATGACTCGATACTCCAATTTTTCGATTTTCACAATTTCGGTGAACATCTTCTTTCTTTTATTTATTGCGTAACTCTGGTTCACTTTTATGACCTCAAACTTCACACTGACACTTCTAATGAGTTATTGTTCGTTGCTATGGTAACGCAATATTTTTTTTATGCATAGAACTGGTCTAGGCTAACAAGATATCAATACATCCTCGCACGTGATCAGTTGAAAGCATTTTCCCACAAAAATCGAGTTCACCCATTTCTTGATCATTTTCACTAAGAATCGATCGAGCAACTATACTCTCTTCTGATTCGGAAAGATTTGAAGCGTCCAGATCGACCAGATCCCAGATCGCATAGTCTCTTAATCTTTTTTTCACTCAGTCACTCCTCTATTAGTTGCTCAATAGAAAGAGAAGCAAGCATGGTTCATTGAAGCGAATTGTACTTTAGTAAGTAAGTATTGTGGGAACAATCAGGTTCAATACATTTGCGTAGCCTTGGTTAGGACCAAGGTGAACCCCATAAACATTTCTCACTAACTACATTTCCGAAACTAACTATTTAACACCTAATTAATGCTCATTGGCATAGCATTCTTCAAGGTGACTCGTAACTTTGGAATAATGAACAATTTCTGAATTATCCGAGTAATGCATTGTAGGCATCTTCGAAAGTTTACTTCTGGAGAGTAAAATGTCTTTTGGAAAATGAACTACTCGTCAAGAATTGAGGATGAAATCGGTGTTTTCCGAAAATGCATATTATCGGTATTAGTTCAGGAGAGTAGGAAATTCCAGAGAAGTCGAAACATTTGAACGCAACTGTAGACCGGTTACTGATCATTGTCCCTCATCAGTAGAGTGTAGCGTTAAATATTCCAACCGGATGATGGGGTTTTAAACGAAATCAGGTCGATGTTTTGAGGAATAATTTTAATTATCATCATGATGCGCCACCAGTCCCTCAATTCATGGAATATTTAACGCTACACTGTACTGATGAGGGACAATATTCCCGAAACCTGTCTACAGTTGTTGTTTCTCGGGGAAGAGAATTCTGGAGCTGGACTTCGAGCTGTCTTTTACACTTACCTTCGAGCTCAGGGTAAGTACTTGAACAATACACTTAGTTCTCAGAAAAAAGCGTCTTGTAAACTAATTATCAACTATATATAAACATGGTAACACAATGAGGAACTGCCTCGGGAACTGCTATTTAGAATTGGAAAAGGCGGACCAATATTAATCAAGATATTAATTATATCACATCCCCGAACTGCCAAGTAGAGGGGCGCACTCAACACCCTAACTGTAATGCGGTCCTTCCTCTTCTCCATAAATACATAAATAAAGAGCGTGTCAACCCTCGTGTCAACCCCACAAGCTATAGCTGGCTGATATCGTATATACGCAAGGGCAACTGAACTATTTCTGAAATCTTATTAAACTTTTATGAAACAGGTTGAATTCTAGTTGGTTCGCTATTTTTTTTTCAGGCCACGATCCATTTTATTATCAATTTGAGTAGTCGAAAGCTGAAGAGTCTCGTCAAGTATTTCAGCGAGTATTTCAGTTTCCAACGAATTACCCGCGAATTATATCTCCTCCTTTCTTTTTTCTTCGATTTCAGTGTTTCAAAAAAAAATCTTTCACTCGATGAATTAACAATTCAAATCAGATCGAATTTCCACGACAAAAAATTCAATGGTCCTTAGTTTCAACTTTCAAGAGTCAATTCAACGCAGAATCCTTTTTACGTCAAGAAAATATTACAGATGGAATGCTTTCCCAACTGCTGCAATAGGTAGTCAAGGGGGTCAGTCTCTCTACTTTCTAACTCGTTCGTTATAGTAAATCTGTTATCGCTCAGCTTCGAGTTTAACTCTGATATCTTACGCAATGGTTTGTAAATATTATAAATCATTAAACAAGTCAAGGCCTAGCGATGACAAAAATTCAGCCGTGAAGCTTGTTCTGCAGGATAACCAGCATGAGAGAGCTGAATTTGAATTCCTTCTGTTGGATATGGTTCAATTTATGCTTTAGAAGTGGGTTCACAGTAATACTAATGGATTATTTGATGCTCTTGTTTATATTTTTTCCTTTCTTATAATAATCTCCCATTTTTGGACATTCGGAAGGTAAATTTAAATGAAAAAATGTGGATGCCCATCATTATTTCGATCTTATAATTAACCTCATCGCAGCAATAAAACACTCACCTCTTGTTATATCGAAGACTCAATGAAATATTGATTAAGATCGGTGATAGGTGAATAATTGAGGCGGCTCCCACAATCAGAGTTGCTATACAAGTACATCCTTCACATTCACACAGGCAATTTCATATTGATTAGGTTAAAGGCATCATTTATATGCGATGTTCATAGCTGTCGTAGAGAATATGGTGTGTTTTAGAACAAAGTCGTTTTTTATGAGTAGAATCCATAGACATAGATATTTCCATAAAAAATCAACCATATAAAATATTCAAGATGGCGGAGTTATCATCCCCCTAAGTTCAAGGCTCGGTTCAAGGTGATTCCATGAAATTTTAATTACGGTATGAGGTCATTTTAAGAGATTTGTGTATTGTGCGAGGTGAGCTTTAAACAGACAATATTTATTGAAAGTTCGATTGAAAGAGCTTGTGAAATTGTTTGTTATTGCTACCCTGCTTTTACCCAATTTTTGAGCATAGTAACATTGTGAAGAAGAAGACTGTGGTGACAAGTTTGAAACAATCGAGATGAGAATCGAGCGATAAATTTTATGACTAATTTATTGGTGAGTTTTAGAATCTATAACCAATTCATTTATTTTTACCTGAACTTTAACAGTTGTATCATAAACCATCAAAAAATTTGGCCGAACATTCCATCCGCTTTTACAATTTTTTTTTCACGAGTGATATGCAACAAATTAGTGTACGGCCGGAAAGCGGATAAAGAATTCGAATACAAAACCATAACCGAGAGTTTGTCCCATTTCAATCTGTTTAATCAGCTAGAACGGTATTTTCGTCGAAAAAATTACATCGAAAGAGAACAATCGCCGCAATGCCAATCGATATCGGTTCTACTCGGATAACAGCGTACGCTTTATTCGAATCATGTGCTCATATTTCATTTTATCACGAAACGATGTAACAATAACAGGAATACCTACTATTTGCCTTTTTCCCGAACCTTTCCCATTCTCCCGAAGCTGAATTTATTATTATTTGACAATTTCAAATGAATCTTCTATGAACATGGAAATGGATCAAATTAAAAACGAATTAACAGCAATTCATCCTCGATTTCAACCTTTATAATGGAATCTTATCGAAAATCTCGATTTCACTGGGTGCAAGACTCAAATTCTCGTCAAATTCAACACCCACACTATCTGTTGACAAGGAATCACCCCGAAATTTTTCCGTAACTATTCATTCACACCCTTTATATCTTGAATTTCCACCAAGTTGTTCTCTTTCCTACTGAACTAAATGAACATATTTTTATGGCCGAGTTTATGGCTCATCGTTTGGAGTCGCCTTGGGAGGCGACTTCTTTGTGGCAAAAGAAATGCATCCCTCAGTCATAATCTCCTTCGAGATGAGTTAATTGAAGTTTAATTCCTGAATCAACAATTTGAATCTAGCGAGGTAGGTATGTAGCAATTGGTAGTTTTAGGTTTCAGGGAGAAGATGTCGCATGCATTTTGTTATGTGCAATCAGTTCGAAGCGAAGGGTCAGCGGTCTGAAGTACCATAGGATTCGTTTAAAGTTTTTTCTCGTCAAGTCCTTCCCAAAACCGATCAGTCAGATGAGGCAGCATTTTTGTTGCATTTTCTTCTGAAATGCTAGCTTTTCATGGAAAATCTCACACCATCTTGGAGGAGAGATGTTAGTTGGAAGGCAATAAAGGAGGATTCCTAAGAATGGTTTCACACCTTAGGCAGTATCGCAATCTAAATTACGCTGTTTGAAGGGTTCCCCGATGTAGAATCTATATTGTGGTTTTCCCTTAGGAAAAGGTATTCACGTACCTTGTCAAAGGGGTGGCAAGGATCAGCGGCAGGAAATAATCCGAAAATGGCACTCAAACCCAATCACTTGACAGGACCAATCTGAATCACTTATCACAACCGATACGCTACCAAAACGGGCCGAAAACGAGAAAAACCAAAGCTGCAACTGCGGACCTTGCAGCAGGTCCGTAATTCCACAGTCGCGGACGTTCTAACGGGCCACAACAGTGAACGGGGCCCAAAATAGCCCAACCGTCCGGCTACGTGGCAGCGGTGTTGGTAAAGAAACGAAATAAAAATAAGTCACACAAACACACTTGGGTTTATCGCAGTGTAAACATTCCAAGTGAACCGCACAGCTAAATCACTAGCTCCGTGTAACCAGAGCGGCACAAAGCTACGCAGGAACCACTTGACCACCCACTATCGCAACCACAGGCACGGAGGGAAAACACGGGTCGGGAAACGCGTTCCCTGATGATTTTTCAGGCGGAGAGAAAAACACACAGGCGCGGTTTTCGTTCGGAAAAGTGCGACACTCTCTCCCCAGTCTCTGCAACTCAAATGATGGCGCGAGCCGAGCAGGAAAACGATCGTCTCATCGGGCCCGAGGAGGCGGGGGACGAGGTCGAAGCGCTACGGTAAAACCACTTTGTCGTTGAAAGGCTGACGAACGGTCTACGGCGAGCTGCAACTAGCACGCCTGGAAATGATTTTGACACTTGACAGTTAGCACGTCTGAGCGGATGCAGGTATTAGGTTATGAGGGGGACAAGTGCAAGATGCAGACTCGACGCGACACGTAGTGGCGTTAGCCGATAGCGATGAGAAAATGCGGAAATACGGATACTGGCACAACTGCCGATAGGTATGGCGATATGTGGTAACCATACATAAACCGTAATGGCGCAGATCTGACCAATTTATCGAAAGAGTGGTGTCTATCGTGAACTCTACTTCCATAACACAACGACGTTTAAGAGAAAAGGGATTGAATCAGTAAGGAAGTATATTATACACCGAACCCCAAGAAGAAGAGCAAAATCCCTTGCGAATTCTGTGATCTGAGCCTTCCTCCACCGATCATAGAGTCCAAGCGACATTGACCTAAGTCACTTTTTGAGTAAACAGTCAGTTGTCAGTGCCCTCTGACTCCACTTCCGGCTCAGATATCCATTAGTCACTCTGGTGCCAAGTGCCTTGAGTAACTACACGTGCAGTACGCCCGGACAATTCTGTGATCCAAGCCTTCCTCCCCCGATCACAGAGTCCAAGCGACATTGACCTAAGTCACTTTTTGAGTAAACAGTCAGTTGTCAGTGCCCTCTGACTCCACTTCCGGCTCAGATATCCATTAGTCACTCTGGTGCCAAGTGCCTTGAGTAACTACACGTGCAGTACGCACGGACAATTCTGTGATCCAAGCCTTCCTCCCCCGATCACAGATCCAAGCGACATTGACCTAAATCACTTTTTGAGTAAACAGTCAGTTGTCAGTGCCCTCTGACTCCAATTCCGGCTCAGATATCCATTAGTCACTCTGGTGCCAAGTGCCTTGAGTAACTACACGTGCAGTACGCCCGAACAATTCTGTGATCCAAGCCTTCCTCCCCCGATCACAGAATACAAGCGACATTGACCTAAATCACACTTTGAGTAAACAGTCAGTTATCAGTGCCCTCTGACTCCACTTCCGGCTCAGATATCCATTAGTCACTCTGGTGCCAAGTGCCTTGAGTAACTACACGTGCAGTACGCCCGGACAATTCTGTGATCCAAGCCTTCCTCCCCCGATCACAGAATCCAAGCGACATTGACCTAAATCACTTTTTGAGTAAACAGTCAGTTGTCAGTTCCCTCTGACTCCACTTCCGGCTCAGATATCCATTAGTCACTCTGGTGCCAAGTGCCTTGAGTAACTACACGTGCAGTACGCCCGGACTATTCTGTGATCCAAGCCTTCCACCCCCGATCACAGAATCCAAGCGACATTGACCTAAATCACTTTTTGAGTAAACCGTCAGTTGTCAGTGCACTCTGACTCCACTTCCGCCTCAGATATCCATTAGTCACTTTGGTGCCAAGTGCCTTGAGTAACTACACGTGCAGGACGCCCGGACAATTCTGTGATCCAAGCCTTCCTCCCCCGATCACAGAATCCAAGCGACATTGACCTAAATCACTTTTTGAGTAAACAGTCAGTTGTCAGTGCCCTCTGACTCCACTTCCGGCTCAGATATCCATTAATCACTTTGGTGCCAAGTGCCTTGAGTAACTACACGTGCAGGACGCCCGGACAATTCTGTGATCCAAGCCTTCCTCTCCCGATCACAGAATCCAAGCGACATTGACCTAAATCACTTTTTGAGTAAACAGTCAGTTGTCAGTGCCCTCTGACTCCACTTCCGGCTCAGATATCCATTAATCACTTTGGTGCCAAGTGCCTTGAGTAACTACACGTGCAGGACGCCCGGACAATTCTGTGATCCAAGCCTTCCTCCCCTGATCACAGAATCCAAGCGACATTGACCTAAATCACTTTTTGAGTAAACAGTCAGTTGTCAGTGCCCTCTGACTCCACTTCCGGCTCAGATATCCATTAATCACTTTGGTGCCAAGTGCCTTGAGTAACTACACGTGCAGGACGCCCGGACAATTCTGTGATCCAAGCCTTCCTCCCCCGATCACAGAATCCAAGCGACATTGACCTAAATCACTTTTTGAGTAAACAGTCAGTTGTCAGTGCCCTCTGACTCCACTTCCGGCTCAGATATCCATTAGTCACTCTGGTGCCAAGTGCCTCCACTTCATCTCCAAAAGATCCAGGAAATCCTCCACATCAAGCTCGTATGCCGAATTAAATAAGGTAAGGTGATCTACGTTATAACCATTCTCTTTTGATTCGATCATTTTCTCCAAGGTGGCTTGTTTTGGATCACCAAAATTAACTGGCGTATATCCAGTGCCTCCAAGGCATAGCAAGAAATAGAATTGGGTAAAATCCAGGTTTATCTGGTAGCGAAATCAAACCAAAGAGCTGACTGAGACCAATACATAGCAACGTTGCTCAACCATAGGAAGCAAATCCTTATCACGAAGATTGATTGAAACGGATGAAAGGTGAATCTACCTATAAGTATTTTAGTATACTGACTAGTAAGCCCATATATTAGCCTTTTCGGGCTTATTCGCCCTTTTTGGGCCTTTTGGGCTTTGGCTCGACCCTACGGCCCTCGTGGTTTGCCTCGGATGTGGTTCGGGCCTTCGCCCCTCGTGTTTCGCCTTGGATGTGAATCGGGCCTTCGGCCCTCGCAGTTCACCTCAATCGTAGAGTGAGGCAACCCTAACCCAACTCAACGTAACCTTAACCACGATGAAAAGTTGAGATAGAATTTGTCAATAACTTAAGAATCTTAAGATCTTACCATATTTTACGCCTGAGCTCAAATTCAGCTGGATATGTAAACTGCAGTCACTGAAAATTGAACCTCTTTGACCATTGCCACCAAGTGAAGCCCTATCGGACACCTGCATGTTGTCATATTCCGAAAAAGAATAAATACCTAAGAACTTATGACATTGACAAGAATTTCGTTAAAACCTCATGCACAACTTGTTTTATTCCAGTTCATCATCAATCCGACCTTACTGCAAAACCCTGTTAAAGGTTGAAGAGCAAAGCAGATCAGTTCAAATTAGGAAAAGGCTGTCCAGGTCTTGCACGAACACAAATGCGGAATAAATACTCACTAGAATCATCTACAGTTGTAGATAAAAACATTGATAAGAAAGACCTTTAGAAATGAGGTCCATCCCATCCTCCTCTTCACAGGATCTGCATTCGTCAGTTTCTGCTAGACCCATTCTCCTAAGGTTTTCTCTGAGGAATACAGTGTGGAGTTGTAGCATTAGAAGTAACAGAGGAATAACCTAAGGAAGACAAATTGGAATTTTGATGTATTTTTAAAGACCTTATTTCAATTTGACAACTATTGAGAGGGTCCTTGTTGGTCTGGTTTAAGAAGACTCAATTTAACAAAATGCCGACGTTTCGATTTATTTAAAATCGTCTTCCAATTGTTGGTATATTAGAATATTATTCAAACAAGCAATTAGCTTGACTTAGAAATGAGTATGAAACAGACATTAGCCTTAATCTTGTGAAGTTTTTTGTTGAAAATTTTAAAATAATTACCTATTGATTAACAAAATGAAACGTTAGAGGATTTGCAAAGTGTTCATCTCCCAGATTCAGCTAACGCGACAGGAGCAGCAAATGGCTGTATATTTACTGGCCCATACAATGACATACTCGTGACCTGTTGAAGAGTATTGTAAGTATTGTGGAAGAGATTTACTTCAAACCATGCGGTATGAATGAAAAAAGGATGTGATTGAAGGGCTAGAATTTCATATTCATTGCAAAAATATAAAAATCATGTATGCCCAGATTCTCACTTGATTCCACGCGTCATAGCATATCCATAACTTGTGGAAAGTGCTTTAAAGAGCATCAGAGGCGAATAATACTTTCCAATGAGAATACTTTGTATTCAGGGAAGAATGAGAAACAAGAAATATTTGCTCAAATTCTCAACAAAGTTGGGCATCATATGTCACATGCTGTTTATAAATTCAGAATAAGGCACTTTATTGGAGTCCAAATAGAGCCATCCAGGAGGTATATTTTCTAACGAGAGGCTTGAAGCTTCCTGGAAATTGCTATTTCCTTTGTGATTTCTGACAAAGCTTTCCTTTCCTCGTTCAAAAAACATATTCAAGGAACCTGAACCACCCAACTGTAGCAAAATGTGACAATCAACTTTTCAAAAACAATTACAAGGAATGAAACCAATAAAGTATCTCGGAAACGAGGGCAAATTAAAAAAAAATTAAAACATGATCATTTTTACGACCCGATGAATAAGATGCTTCTTGGAATGGCACACTGGCGGCTACAAGAATGGACTTGAATTGAAGTTTGCCACATTAAAGCGAAGCCACGTAACTTGCGAGAATGGGAATTGAAAGAGATGCAGATAACATCGCGTCACGTATTGAATAAACGGAGATTAATGTTTTGAATCTGCCTGATATCGAATGAATGTAGAACGCAGAATTTCTCCTGCTTTTGATGTTAATCTCTCAACTCGCTGAATTCTTCCGGCTGGTTTTTATTTCTCCCACTGAAATTCAATATCAGTAGGAGGTCACATAAAAAGCGACATGTTGACATAACAACCTGGATTCTTGTTAGATCATAACAAGTTTAT
Organism: Coccinella septempunctata; assembly: GCF_907165205.1. Classification (NCBI taxonomy): domain Eukaryota; kingdom Metazoa; phylum Arthropoda; class Insecta; order Coleoptera; family Coccinellidae; genus Coccinella; species Coccinella septempunctata. The sequence continues at coordinate 25,220,682 of NC_058194.1, forward strand.
GTCGGTATCAGAGCCCACTTGTAACTGAAGGGGTCTTATTTGGAAGCTTTTGTTGATTGTTTTTCTTAATCCTTCTGTCTAGCACTCTAGACTATAGTGGTTTCCATTTAGCTATAAATAATGTTGAAAACGGATATTAAAATCCTTCATTACAAAAATACAATTAGAAATACTGAATAAAAAAACGTTCTGCAGTGTATACCTACTTACTTAGGATCTGCATCACAGATTATTCTTACTTCAGATCTGCATCTCCATGCTTACAAGATTATTGAAACACACATTGACTAGTGACCATCCACACCGAAAAAAATTCGTTGAGTGAATTATAAAACATCAATTAATGCTGATTCAATGATCCTTAGGACATATCCACCGTGATAGTAAGTACGTTATGTTTCAATAAAAATTAGAAGGAAAAAGATCCGTTTAATGTAATTGAAATTTTGCGTATTTACTCCACTACTACTTAAAAAGTTCTCACTAACAACCATTCCTTGTGTTTCAGATATGGGAAGAGAACACCAATAAAAAAGTTGAAGGAAAATGACTCCTCCTTAATAATCCTTCAACCAAGCTACCACCACTTAAAGAAATTCTTTAACTAGTTGAGGAAGCGTTAAGCGACCTACTGACGAGCAACCTAGTTGACAACTTGGTTGTCAACACGCCGTGTTGACAACGTCTGTGGGCCGGTTGGTGGCTGATATTCCTTCAACCTCGTATGGTTTACAAGCTCGTTGACAACATAGTTGTCAACTAAGTTGCTCGTCTGTGGACCGCTTTAGATTTTCCTTGCCAAGTTGTCCTATCATGCACTGTCATTACAGCAACAAATATTCGACCAGAAAAAACCTTATCATCACAGGCAGATCATTTGACCGACACTTCATACATATATGACTGACCAAACAGTCAGTGTCCCTGACTGCGATGAATCTCGGTCCAAGTACCAGCGTCTAGGACAAGCAACGAATTCACCTATCCACTATTCTACTCGTAAACCTAATCATCACAGGAAAATCATTTGACCGACATTGCCTAACACTTCATACTATGTGTTTGGCTGTTTGGTCAGAGCCCTTGACTGTCATCTCAGTCCAGTTACTAGGGTCTAGGACTAGGACAAGCAACGAAGTCACTTAATCTAGGATTCTACAAAGCTTCGTTTCTAGGGAATAGGTTCATCTTCCTTTGGCTCAAATTCTACATTTCTTGTTGTGGTGCTTGATCACTGACTCATTCAACTTCTCGAGCTGTTGGTGGAGTGATGATTGGTCCTACAGAGGTATTGGAATAGGACGATTTTTTCCTGTAAAAAACACAAAGCTTGAAAAGATGCCGTTGTCTGTTTCTGACGAGAAGTGTGTTGGATGGATATCTCAACGCTGTTTACAATTTTACTCCCCCGCTTCGACTTCGCGTTACAGAATACAATTTCGGCCCCCCCGAACTCACGTGAGGCCAAAGCAAACCTGACAACGACCCGACTCGCCTGCCCAACATCGAACCAAGCAATAAACGTTTGAATCATGGTTATGGAATGACAAGTTCGAGATTCGTGAACGTTCTCTGCTTAGGTCGAAAGATTGAAAACTAATTGGCGGCTGGTTTGGTACAGGAAGACGATAAAAAATTCCAATTATTTCTCATCGGGGCACTGAGACGAAGGGGATAGGTTGAGGGAAATCCATCATTGGGAGATCCCTGGCGCCCTTTTCCATTGGAAGGGCAATTTTTGTGAGGTGGTATTTGTCAGAGTTGCATTGGCATTCTGATTGTGCTTCAGTTAGTCGTATTATGATATAAATATATGATTCAGCCTTTAGAGCGCACAAGCTTCAAGTTCTTATCATACCAGTAGTTGGGCAGCCCAAGAGGGAAATTCGGAATTTACTCCAGCGTGTCAGATTAATGAAAGGTGAGATACCTTAGACCCTGGAAAATACTTCTACCAAAAATCAGACCTGTATATAGGGGGAATTGTCTAGGACAGTCAGATTAGTAAAAAAAACGATCTGACTCGAGCGTGCCAGATTATGATATATGTGGTTAATTACATGTTGAGAAGTATATGTTCTCTTAATCTAACAATTTAAGCGTGACGAAAATGTGTGGGAGGGCGCCAAAGTTGCAAAAAAAAAAAACGCCACGTGTGCATTCTCTAGTGCGGTGGCTTTTTTCTTATATTGAAGCTAATTATTCAAGAATAACGGAAAAAATATAATCTGACAGTTTCAGCAAGCCGAAACAATAAAAATTGGCCATTAAGGTCACATAAATCAGTTTTTTTGATTTATCTGTTCTCCTGGGCTTCAAATCGTTTTCACATTCATTATAAAAGTTGCAGAGCACAACATTTTCTACAAATTTTGTCCGAAGCAATTTTTTCTATGTTTGAACGTTTTTGAGATATATGGTGATAAATTTATATTAGACTGCTTTTCTACCTTGACCTTAGCCTTTTCTATGTGTGGCTAAGCTCCTTTCTCTTATCGCCCTCTAACTCGAAAACGGTATGGAAAATTGCTTCAGACAAAAGTTATTCAGAATTTTACTATTTACAATTTTTATCATGAATACAGAAACGATTAGAGGTACTGGAAGGGAGATATTTAAAAAAAATGCCTTGTTATCATCTTCCAACTGTCAGATTAAGAAAACCACCCCAGATTTTTGTCAGATTAATGGATCAACACGTCTGCAACATCGAGATTATCCATCTGCTCGAGTATGTACTAGTAACAATTTTTTGCATTTTCATTGGACCGCTGTGAAATTGCGTCACATCCGAATTGGAAGTCTCTTGAAAAGTAGCTTCCTTTGGGTCCAATTAACATATCCTCTAAAAATCTGACAAGCTCGAAATTTTCAACTCTTCCAGCCCCACCACGCAAACTGTCAGATTAACATGAATTTATTATCAGAAACACACGTAAGGCATATGCAGTATCTTAATCTGACACTCTCGAGTACGATTTTTTTTACATCTTTGAAAACCTGCAGACGCTTTCCCCACCTCTGGAAGTGCATACATCATAGAACCCTTTTTTCTTTCTACAACCTCATCTTCAAAATCCACTAGGTCTCCATGAAGCTCGAGTAAATCCCGATTTAGCATCGTCGGCTCACAACTTTTGTTGATATTCGTATCATCTGGTGGTATATGCATTTGAATTAATTCTTGTTATTAGTATATTTTCTCTTATTTTGATTACTCTACGTTGCGTCACCTGGTGACGTCAAGTAGAGTTGCTTACATCGAGAAGCGTAAATGGTGTTTTGATAAGAGTTTTCACGAACTCAAAAAGCGCCGAGTTTCTGGCGCTTGTAAATCCTCTGGATTAAAGCCATTGTATTAAATCTACCGACCTTCTGATCGACTTCGAAGGTAGATCTCTTTTTATTTTATTTCGTTGTAGATACATGTGAAAAAGTAATAACTTTTCTTTCTTCGTACACCACTGGACGATTGAAGTCAACTTACAGCCAATAGTCACTTGTTGAAGAGCCGCCGTTGAGTTACATAAGCGTAAATCGTATCTCCGTGAAACGCCGTAACGTATTCTATCGTTCGCAATTAAAACTTCTCCCGATCATTAGCCGCCAGTTAATTATGTTGCCCGTAGAGTCGACTCAATTTCTTTTCTTCTGCCAGCTCGAAAAACGGTGTTTATGAAGGTCGACTCTTTCCGATCCGCTTCTATGGCCAAGTGAAAGTGAACGATCCTAACGAAAAGAATCGCCCGAAGGGAAATGGTGCCGAGAGAGATTAACTGGCCAAGTTGCGCGCGCGATCTTTCCGTATTTTCGCGGTCCTATTTCGGGATCCTTGACCTGGAAGATTCACCGGGACCTGTTATGTTGCTCCCCGCCACGGGAGTGATTAAATCATCGGTAATTCGGAAAATTGTCGAGGGGTGAAGTAGGCGCCATCGGGAAATCCAATCATATGGAGTGTGATTTGTTTACCGCCTATTGTTGATTCGATTAAACTTTAAAGCATTCGTGTGGTTGAGAATTTCTTGTTCTTGATTTTTTCGAAGTAGGACCATCTGCACAAAATGCCATTCTATGAGCAGTTTGTAGATGGTACCGTATGACCACATCAGAGAGGAGAATTTGCGCATACATCCCCTAAGTGCTCAACAGTATGCACATCAGAAAGGCAAATCTGCTGATCCTGCCCTCAACAACCTCGTAGGTAGGCTCTCTAAATTCCAGAGAGACCTCGGTGGTTACCTTCCTATATATAGAAGACGCCTTTAACGCTGCCACGTTTAAAGCGACTAGATCAACATTAGGCTGAGCTCAAGAAACATTATAGGCACTCTTTGAGACAAAACTCTTAGGTCTACAGCCGGCAAAGTGTGCTTGTGAGCCGGCGTTCTGTCACTCTCCTCTGGTCCCTTTTGGTCAACGATCTCATCATTATCGTCACCTCTTGGACCTCTGCTTTACGTAATATACGTTCATGATATCCCGAAGAATGCTAGAAATATGCTCACCTTTTACGCAGATGACACAGGAATAGCGTTCAGACATCGACGCCCAGAGATCATACACCAGAGACTGCAGGAAACCATAGATGATTTACTCAAACGGTGCATCAAATGGAAAATCCAAATCAATGGAAGAAAGACTCAAGCAATATTACTGCAAAAGCTTGAAGATTGAGGATGGAAGAAAACCTTGAAGTTGATGGAGAAGAGGTTGAATGGAAAAATGAAGCAACATACCTAGAAGTGAAGCTTGACAGAGGACTAACATGGAAAAATCACATCAAATGTGCAGTTGATAAAACAAAAGCCGCAATGAGTAGACTTTATCCACTCATAGGCAGAAGAGGTCATATGAATAAGAACATCAAGTTGACGATGATTAAAACTATCGCGCGACCACAACTCACATATGGATCGGCGGCATGGGGCTTCGCAGCCAAGGCCCACATCAAGAGAATACAGGCCACTGAGAATAAACTCCTTAGAATAGCGATGGATGTACCCTGGTTTGTTAGGAACAAACAAATCTACAAGGACTTGGAATGGGAACCAGTTACAGAATTCATGAAGAGAAAGGCGGAAAGGATATTTGACAAAGTCAAACAACATCTAAATGAGGAACTACGAAGATTAGTCGAATACGAACCAATGGAAGAAGCTAGAAGGTCAAGAACCTACCACCGAAGACCGAGAGATCAGTTAAGGATTTAAATGTAACCAAAGAAGAGCTTAACTTTTAAAAGATATCTATCACTATCAACACGACTATGATCGTGTGAGAGTCCAGAAACCATAAGAGTCAACTGGTTTAGGCAAAATGCCCGGAACCTATGAAGAAGCAGTTAAGGGTTTTTAGTGGGTCTAGAGCTACAAGAGAGTGAGAATCCCCACACTGTTCTCCCTCAGGAGAGGGTGTGTTCGTCTGTCCTGCAGATTTTTCCCCGCTACATAAAAAAAAATCGTCACCTCACTTGAATTATAAATTCAAGCAAACGCCGATGAATGCGGCGTATCAGTCCTTCTTGTGGAAGAAGCCAAATACTTGGGCGATAAAAAGATTAACTGGAACTCCCATGTGGACAAGAGCAAAGGCAGACACTCCCTCTGTGCTTGTCGAAGAATTTGTGGAAAAACTCTGCTGGCTTTATGTCACAGTTTTGACTGGAGCGTCAAGAAACCGAAATCAAACTTGCAAGACTCCAAAGAAAGGCATGCATCATAATTTAAAGGGGCATTCCACTCTACCCCAACTGCAGCTATGGAGATGCTATTAAACCTCCCTCCCCGCCACATCTTTGTGCGAGAAAAGGCAAGATTAGCAACTCACAAGCTCTACAACCTAACCGCAAACTATCACGAATAATTGGTTTTCGTGCCTTAACAGCTCTTAGCCGAACTGGAGGATGGCGAAGTGTTGGGTATAAGAACTGATCTCTGTGCTTGTCAAAGAATTTGTCACAGTTTTGACTGGAGCGTCAAGAAACCGAAATCAAACTTGCAAAACTCCAAAGAAAGGCATGCATCTTGATTTAAGGGACATTCCAATCTACCCCAACTGCAGCTATGCAGATGCAACTAAACCTCCCCCTCCTTCACATTTTTGTGCGGGAAAAGGTAAGACAAGCAACTCACAGGCTCTACGACCTAACCGTGAACGATCATTAATAATTGGTTTTCGTGCTTAACCAGCTTTTAGCCGAACTGGGGGTGTTGGGCATGAGAACTGAGCTGGTCGTAACAAGAACCAGAAGGGAAAAAACTTTCAGTGTCCTGCTTCCCAGCAGAGATGACTGGCTCTGCCACAAGTACCTTGTTGATGGTTTACTGACGCTAAGTAAATCAAAACCAAGCTTTCTTTCCAAAAATACCTAAATAAAAAAAAATGAAGTTATAAAAGCCTTTAAGTACGTACAATCGACAAAATTACATACCTACCTTATTTTAATATCGCCCACTATTTTATCCATTCTCTTTTCAAATAAATGGTTGGTTTCGAAAAAATTGTTTCATTTTTATTCATTCAGTGTTTTCACAATCACTATATTTCACATAATTGAAACCTTATAAATCCGTATTCATTTATCAAAAGGATATTTTCTTCATTGCACTTTGAATATAGTAACTCCTTCGTATTCCATAAAAAGTACCTACTTTATAATATTCAATTTTCGGGAATTCTATGAAAGTAGACCTTTTTCAATGGGAATATGCATATTAAAGGGAAGAATGGGTGAAAGCATACAGAGCAATGAAATAAATGACTGGAATTTGACCATTGTATTCATCGTTAGCATCATTATTCACTTCTTCATTCGAGAAGATCCGTTTTAGTGCCGCCATCGTTCATATGCGGGCTGAAATGGGACGTCAAGCTTTGGGGTTTTATCCGTGAGAAAAATGTTCGTTGTTATTTGTCAGAATGATAAAAAAACCGCATTATATCTCCCCCCCTAATCGAATCATCAGTTAGTGAGGGCTGATTGAAAAGAAATGTTACATTTCATGAAGTTTGGGCAGTAGTTCTTGAAAATTATCCATCATGCATGATTTCGAAGTGATCCTAAGGAGATTGAATGAGTCAAATTTTGTATAACGTGGAGTATGAATTGTTCTTGATGAGTAAGATAAGAGAAAATTGTAGCTTCCCCACTAAAAATTCATTCAAACCCTTGCAAGATAATAAGTTTCACATAACTGATTTTGATTATTTTTGCTAGGCATCAATGAGAATATTTGGAATTCGTGAATGCAAACCCATTTATGGAAAATTGAAATACAGAAATCTGGTTTACTCTCATTCGATTCGAATACTACTGGGCTGAATTCCCAAACTACTTCTTTCTCGAAGAGATACGCCACTGCTTGCAATTATTCGCATGATAATACACCTTGGCACACTTTCACCAGCAAAGTTTGTGAGCTCCAAAACGAGAAGGATTTCGATAGTTGAAGAAAATAATATAGTTTATTTTGTAACAGATCCAACTTTTGGATTAAAATTCTACTCGATATCACATCCTCCAAAACAGTAGTGAGTTTCAAAAACAAACAGTTCTTAGTATTAGCTTTTTGGGAAGTGGATATATTTTTTTAAGAGAAGGCAGGAGTTGCTAGTCTATCCCCATATATACATCACATCCTCGAGGGAGAAAGTGATCTATTTCGTTCGAACTTCATTGCAATCAAAAACTCCCGAGTAATTCAGGTATATACAGGCTGTCCCAAAAATTTCCTTGTTTGGGAGCCAGAGAAACAATTGAGTTTTCCAAAACCAGTTCACATATTTGTTTGAAGAGGGCGTATTTAGATGAAGAACTCCACTTTATATTTTCTAACATAGTACGCTCTATTACACGTTTCTGGATAGACCTTACTCAATGGAGTATCTAGGTCGAAAGGCACATCATTTTTCCTGATTTGATACCTGACCCAGATGGTAAAACAGTTCCATGAACACTAGCGTAATATATTCGACCATTTTTTACGGAAACCGTATGAATTGAGAGCTTGTCCAAGACAAATCAGCATTGGAAAAGTTTCGATTAAGAAAATGCTTGCTACCGATGCAAAATGGAATTCGTTCTAAATATTGATCGAGTACCAATATTCCTGATTTTCGCGCCTAGCGACATCTCTGATAGAGGAAACTCATTTTATTTCACTCTCCTGTAAGGAAATACAAGTTTTCATGAGAAAATTCTTGCAATATTTTCTATATAACATAGATTTCAACTAAAAGATGGCGACTCCCATCAAATAAGTAACATTGTTCAAGACAGTGGATTAACCATCCAAAAAAATTTCCATTGCAGCTTCATATTCTTCTACCAGTAACATGAGATATCATCAGGTGGCCAAAAAGCTAGTTTCTGCTTTCTTCCAATATTGAATTATTGATGTGGCTGTACTTGCATTACTTGACTTTCAATATCAATTTCAAGGATGGGTTATTTCACCAATAAACGTTTCGTTTCGCTTTAATAATAGCATCTTCAGGTAGGTGAAGGTAAACAGTTTTTCATTCATGGTTTTCAGTAGATCTTCACATGATCCTAAACCATATTACATTTGGTGGACTTTGGTCGGCAATTTTCGGCTTTTTCGATAGTGGTTCATCTTTTACTACTTATTTTTTGATGTTTGAGTCCAGCCTTTAGGATTTCATAGAAATTCCAAGAATTTTACCAAAAACTTCGTCAGTTTCCATGATGATAATACTCTCATCATTTTTATACAAAAGATACCACAGAAAATTCTGATATGAGCGACTGCTTTTTGCCGACGCTCTTGAGGTAACTTTCAACAAAGCAGAAAAACTTTGGGCCATATAACACAGTAGTGATAATTTCAAATCTTCAACCTGAAAAGGCAGGGTTGGTTTCGAAAAAATAAACACCAATAAATATAATATATATTAAATTCATTCAGGCAATCCCTTCAACATGTGGATACATTGAATTTTCTAGTAATGTAAAGAACTAATGAGAAAAAGGCACTTCAATTCATTTCTTATTGTCATTCAAGTATCAAAAATGGTAAATCTTCCAAAACAATATTCGAATTAAGTTAATCCAAATTCACTAATAAATATATCTACTATTTAGTCAGAGCTCTTCGTTTCATTATAAAGAAAAAGGAATATAATCATTCATAAGAAATGTTCACTACTACCCTTGAGTATTGAATACTCAAAGCTTGACTTCATTCCACTTTGTGAAGCTTTTTCAGGATTTTCTTTGATTTATTTCGTCATTCTTCATTATGAAATAGTTTGGCAGTATTTTCTTTTGATTTTACGCTTCTTATGTCCATTTTGCTGTATCTCCCTTCTTCATTATTCAAATTCAAACATTTTTTTAGGATACAGGTAGTGTTTCAACGTCAACACAACCATTTAAAAAGAACCAAATTACCTGGTTCGGATTTCTCAACAAAACACAACGAAATCAATTAAGTACGATTCAATTACTGACTGAAATATAGCTTAACTGCAACAAAACAAGTGAATAAAATAGTATTCAGTTGTGCATTGTGTATTCAATATATGGAAAACCCGATGAATCTTCTGTTTGAGTACCTAAGATGTTCATCAGAACTGTATGCGATATTTACTGTTGGTGGAGTTGTTTGGCGAAGTCTTGTTATCTCGACCAAGCGAAGATCCTCTCCTAACTTGAGCTGTGCCATACATACCAATTTTGGAGGGCGGTGGTAAGGAAGTGGCCGAATTGTCGCTGACCGTGGAAGTGGAATCCCTCTCCCTAACAGAGCTGCCGCTGCGCACCCGGACTGATGGTTTCCTCAAGGAACCGCTGGATCCACCGCTTTCTAATAATCTGCCATACTCACCCAACTTTCTAGGGGGCTGTATCATGGACCTAGCAGGCGAGTTTCTAAGACTACTAGCGTTTGAACTAAGCGAATCGCCGCCATCCGATTTCTTTCGTTGCATCTCGCTGTCGGGCAATCTGTTATAATCTCCCAGTCTTCTGGGCAGCCCGCTTCTCTGAGAGGTCCTCGGCGGCCTGGGCAGTGAACTGGGCGCCGGACAGTGCGGCGCGGGGGAGGGACTTTTCGACGCCGCCGAATTGTTATCTGCGCCATCTTGCATGCGTTGCTGCTGACTGGTCCGGCCCTGTTTCTCCAACAGGAGCATCTCGCCGGACTCGTGTCTGGACGGTGTTAGAAGGAACGATTCTGATTCGTACAGGGTGCCGTTTTTCGTACCTATACCTGCCAGTAGTGGTTTGGGTATTTTTCCTTTTCTCTGCGCAGTGACTGGATTAGTGAATCCTGGAAAACAGCAAAGACCCCGCTGAAATGGATAATAGAAAAGACACAGTTGGGACGTATCCGGGACCTGCGTGAAATTTGTTAGTATCACGGCAAGCCACCCGGCAGCCATGCAGGAGAGGGGTGGGGATTGGGCGGGGGTGGGACAGGGTGGAAATGAACGAAAACCGACCGGAAAAATTTCTTCATTCATGCCGCTTTCCACGTTTCAAGAAAACACCGAATGAACTTACAACACATATAACCAATGTACATGCGGAATCTTGAAAAATTAATAAAAAACTGTCGGTACTTCTGGTGTGCCGCCATCTTGAAAATATTTTCACCAAAATGCGCATATTCCGATGTGTCAACAAATAAATTTCTAATAAACTGTTCTAAATAGAATGTATCCATAATATATGGAAACATAATCGAAAACATAGTTTGATCTAACATTCCTTCAATAGGTTTACAGAATTATTTGCTAATTATTATAAGCAATCTTTGAAGTTTGAATTGTTCATTTTCTCCATACTAAATCCTGTGTGTTTCTTTGTTGTCTATTTGAATGATTGACGATTGTTTTCGAGTAGTAACTCCTGCTGTACGTATTTGATAAATATAATTAATGGATAGGGAAAGCAGGTCGATTAGGCCAAATTCAGTAACACCATACACTCATAAATTAAATAATTTATTCAACAAAGCATGCTGTAAACATAAAACGAGAACATGCAAATTTCAAAAAATACAGCACTGGCCATTTACACTCAAAGTCAACCTAAAAATGTGAGATGTTCCAATTGAATTCGAATATCAAAACCATCGATTTAATATGGACACTGTATATCTCTTCAAATCTACTTATTTATCCATTTACTTCCGACTCTAAATCAGTGGAAATAAGTCCAAAAATGCATCAGTACATCTGATAATTATTTAAACCCCCACATGAATGAATAATTGGGAATTCCTTCTGCAGAAATCTCCACAATACTAAAAACCTCAAAGTTTTGGTCCTAGATAGCTATAAACAAAAATATTCTGAAATTTCGAATAAGTCTGAAATGTAAGACTTCTGCACTCAAGGAATTCCAAAATAAGGAACAAATAACCAACTGTGAGGCATATGTTTGAAGCTGAAGCATATGGAAAAATGATAACCCCAAAATTTTAATGCTAATGCATCTACTCTAATAACTAATAGTATAAAATAACTTCTGTGTTGATCCATAAATGTTCACATATATAAAACATTCCAATCAGTCTCAAAAAAAATCAAATTCTGTTTGTAAACTAAAACTCACTCAAAATCTTTAACCACTCACAGACTCACGATTGACCATCGCCGATATTTCTCACCCAGTATCATCCCACAGATAACATCTAATAGAAGGTCTCCGTTTCACCTACCTTACTCAAAAGTTGAGAATCCAACTGACTATCAATCTCCTTCAGCTGGTTGTCCAGAGACTGTTTCGTTTGGTCGTAACTCTTGTTTGTTTCGAACTTGTAGGACGGCATGTGGTAAGAAGAATCGCTGCTAGCGTAGGAGTTTCCAGATCCGAATCCGGTGGTACTTGTGAGTACGCTGCTAACTGCAAAAGAAGTTTAAGCTTGCGGTATTTTCTTTGAACTCAGTTCTCTTCATGTTATTGAATAAAAACTTTATTTAGGTTAGACCAAACTAACAGAAGTATAACATGTTCCAATACAGCTCAAATAGTTTTGATTTTGACTTACCAAGCTCTTCCCTTGAGACTGTCGACCCTAAAACGTGATCAATATCTGCCCCGGCCAAACTTCCATGCGGTGTGTGGTGGGGGGATCTGCCAAGCATACTAGATACATCTTTATCATATGTATGCTTTTGGAGCACTCTAATCATGGCATCCTTTTCTGCCAGTTTGGATTCAAGATTCTTCAACCTGAAAAGAAGGGAAATTTTAGGCTTGACTTATCATAATCTTAGAAAATATTCACCTTGATTCAAGATCAGCAACTTTCTTTTGCGCCGCATGCACTTCATCCATATGGCGAATTTTTTCGTTTCTTGCCTCTGCTATGATTTTTTCAGTTTCCTGACTTGTTTTCTCCAAAGCCGCAATCTTTGCATCCCTATTTAAGAATGAAGGAATAATTTCAGCGAAACGTATTTCACACTTTCAAACTTACTTTGGAATACTAGCAGCATCTATAGCTGCTTGCCTTAGCGCATTTTCTTCAAGATATCTCTGTTCCCACTTAGAACAGTCACCTTCGAGACGCATTATCTTTTCATCTTTCTCTCGCAACCGTCTCTTCAGTTCGGAAATAGACTCGCTTTCTGGATTATTAGGCGAGTCCCAACCAGACTTAGTTTCTTCGCCTGATTGTCCAGCTTTTGCCCTCTGAAGTTCCTTTTCGAGTTGAAGCCTCAGTTTTCGCTCGGTCTGTTCTCTTCTATCACTTGCCAATTGCAAGGATGAGAGAGCTCTCTGCAATTGAGCTACTCTTTCTACGTAAACTTGTTTCTTACGATTCTGAAAAAAAATTACATTACAAAAGGAGAAGTTGTAAATTAAAGCTGAAAAGGGAAAAATCCGGATTCAATTCTCACCTCTTCTTCAAGTCGAACAACATTTCCCTGTGCATTAGTCAAAGCAGTGTCTAATATAGCAATGTGTGTTCTCTGTTCTTGTAATGTAGCTCTTTGGGCAGCTAGTTCTATCTCTTGTCTCTCTTTAGCAGCAACTAATTCTTTATCTGGAAGTTAACGCATTAAGATGCAAGTTCAGCTGAAAAAAAATTTAATTTTCAAGTGTGAACTCACTTTGTGTTATCAATTGCGCAATCAGAACTTCTCGTTTGCTCAGTTCTCTCCTCAAGTTCTCAGGTCCATTCACATCCATATTTGATGCTCTTGACAGCATCTGACTGGACAACAAATCGACTTGTTCCCTAAGAGCTCTGTTGATTTCTTGCAATCTTCTCGCGTCAGTCTGTAATTTGGTTCTAGCTGCTCTCTCAAGTCTCTCTCGCCTTTCACAAGATTGTACCAATTCTTCGTGGGCTCTGTGAATCTTCAGGACTTCCTGCTCTAACTGGATTAAAAGTGAAAAAATAAAAAAGAATCCCGAGGAAAGACATTTTTACTTACCTTTTCTGTTTTTGCTATCCTCTGCCAATATTTATTCAATTCTAATTTTAAGGCACTGTTTTCTTTGCTAAGCAAATCCACCATCTCAGCTGAAGGACAAATTTGTTCCCCACTGGCCTCATGGTCTTCTCTTCCTTTGGTTGGAGGCCTTGGAGCTGAGGTCCCTCTTATAAAACCATTAATATCACAATTTTCATTTATAACAGAAAGGTCTGGTTGGGACTTGGAAAGGGCAGCCTTTTCATTCAACTTATTGGCTTTATTAACAGCAGCATGTATAGGAGATTGCTGTGACCATTTCGGATACTCTGGTGGAGCTGGTAAATTATTTAAATCTAATGTTCCCATTTGCAATTGTAAGAGATCCAAACTTTCAGGTTTCGGTATTTGCATAGATGGAACCTTAACTTCTTTGGCTAATTGTTTCAAGAGGGATGATTGACCAAGATAATCGTCGGGAAGATCAGTAATGCCCTGCATTCCCGATTCAAAGGTGTTGACCGAGTTTGCTTCCAAACTATTTCGAACAGAATTCCCATTATTTCCCAATGAGGGAGATGGGGATGCTGAGCCTCTTTTTTGGACTGGAGATAACTTTGATTCATTGTATAAACTAGATGACTGATGAAAATTTAGGTTGATATCGGCTGTTCCTGAGTTTCGACCTGAAATAAAATTTAATTTTCCCAAAATAAAATAAATATAAAATTTCAAATGATATCCAACCGATTCATATGCCAAAATGCAACTAATGTGTAAAAAATGTTATATTTTCAATTCACAGATTTTCCGCATTAATAGTGACATCTACTCAAAAAATTATGAACTTTATTTTGACATTGACTTCCAATTTGAAATATTCAATACTATACACAACAGATGGCCTGTTATTGAAAAGGAATGTGACATAACTAAAAAAAAGAAGCTATTCCTGAAGGACCTACCCGTCCAAGGTTCATCTCCTGCACTGTGAATAATCAAGGTGTTGTAGGAAGAAGATGAAACATCTAGTGAACTTCTATTTGATGGGAGACTGTCCCGCAATGAACTCCTATTTGAATCTTGTAAATTTTCTTGTCCCTGGGGCTCTTGCCGGGCTGTATGCCTAATAACATACTTCTCTTCATTAGAAAGATTTTCATTTGAAGTGGAAACATCCGTTTCACTCCCACTGAGTGCTTGGTGAAAATTACCCTGGTTACTGTTTGGCATGTAAGACCTAAATCTATTATTTGGCTGCAAATTCGAACTCATCTCAATTCATATAAGGATTTATATCTGAAAAGAAGAGAATGGTACTTGGAATCATGACTTAATTGCTTTTTATAAGGAGATGGAAGCCCATTGAAAGCTTTACCCCTTGGTATAATGCGATATCCACAAAATTAGCACTTGAACTTTGACAGTGATTAATCTGATAATATTTATATGATTGGTTGCTAAACAATGGCCAAAGGACGATGCTGTGAAGAAAATTACACAAAGGTCAAGAGGAAATAAGATGAATCTTCAGGAATCAACTCATCTTAACACCACTTCCTTGAGTACAGAGAAATTGTTAGTCTACTCATAATGGAATTCCTGCATTAGATTCACAAAATGACCAAGAATTTTATCAGTACCAGCTTGCTGATGATCTAATTTTAAAGATATTCAAATTCTAGAACCAATAACCTCACTGACAAAGTATAAGAGCGGATAAAGGAAATATATTCCATCAGTTTATGGAGATCATTGTTAACTATCTCATCTGCAAATTACCACTCACTAGACTTCAACCTATCAATGTTTTATTGCTTTGATAACTTTCACACAATCTAGTGCTTACAAGGAATACAATGCGTGAACTAATCACTCACCAATCGGAGAAATAATCGATTTGAGGTATTTGGGCACTTCAATAAATGATTTAATTTACTTTTTGTTAAACATTTTTTTGATTTCACAAACTAAAAGACAAAAATAAATGGGAAAAAGCGCACCAGCAATAACCCAACCACCGACAAAATTAGAGATAAAATTCACCGCCAGATGGTACACGATGCAACGCGCATTTTTGAAATTCCATTCCACCCATTAGAACTTAAAGAGGTCCAGACACGTCACAATGGAAAAGCAATTGGTTTTGCGAAATATTTCGTAAGAGCTATGGAACGCTGAACAATTTTCGGGGTTTCACGTTTCCCAATATCCGCTTCTTGTAATGAATAACATAATGACAAAAATTACTTCGTTCAAACTTCAAGTTCGTTAAATGCTTACTGTTCTTCTGCCATTTTCTTATTTTATTCAACCGGTCATTGAATTTCGTAATATAGATGATATTCTTTTTAGATGCTTCTTTTCGGAGATTTTTCAACTTTTTTAAATAAAAAAAAATTATTACCCGATAGCCATCTAGCGTTGTGAATTGAAAATTGTATCATTACACAATAATAGATTCCTGTAAAAGAGCATTCTGCAGCTGTCACATATTCGAATAACCTCACTTTTATTAGTTATTGTTCTTGTTCTCATTCAAAAATATTTGAAAATGGATACTGATACTGATTTGGCCGACTTAGTAGCAGAAAAAATTGCATTTGGTGAGGCATTATTGGAGAGAACTAAAAACTACAAAAAACTAGAGGGCATGCCTAAACTCCAAAGAAACCTCAAACAAGAAATAAAGTTCTTGGAAAAAGTTAGTCTTCCGTCAATTCTCTAACAGATTTCCATTCTGTTTATTTTTCAGATTCTTGTAAATAGGTCTTACAAAAAAGAACACCTACAATGTTCAAATTTATCCCATTTTACTGCAGTATTGAACGTTTTAGATACAACTAAAGATAATGTTTCTGTTATGAAAGTATTTAAGTCTGGTGCTGCTCGGAATGTAACAGTTGATATAGTTTGCGAAAACGGATTGAAATGGATAAAAGTAGTCGCTCGAAATCCAAAATCTCTGAGTCAGATTTCAATGGGGGACACATCTTATGGGAGCCGGAGTGTAATAGATAAAGCTAGAGATTTTGTAGCAGTATCAAAACAATTTCCTCGTCTCTTTCAAACACCCTCTGTGAGTTCTAGAAAATGAAAGAGAAGCATCCTTTTTCACACAATATTTTATTAGGTGATTTTCTCTTTTGCCAACGGGGTTGGAAGGAACCTAGCTGCTGCTATTGAATCATATGGCATAATTGTTGAAGGAGAAAGAGTGGAGGATGATCTATTTTGTCTGGAAGAGTATGATGAAGAAGATGAAAATGAAAATATAAGTTCATCTGCACTGTCAACCGAAAATGCTGATGAAATTAAGAAAGTGAACTTGGACATATCAGCAATGTTGGCCTACTGTAGTTCTGTTACTAATGGTAGTGCGGGATTATTCAAGTTTGATGTACCCATTCTAACACAAGTAGCAAAATGTGAACTACAACGTCCTCAAAAACCTATTTTAGATCAATTCTTCGAAGGTATTTTTTCTATAGAATTTTTGACAAGAGTTATTCTTTCAATATTTTGAATGTTCTTACAGGAAAGACTTTATACTGTTGTCAAACAGCATATGATAGTTTTATTGAAATAATGAATACTATTGGAGGTCCTGAAGAAAAAATTAGAGGCGATAAATTACTGGAAAATGTTAAAGTACTACCAGATAATGCCTCTGTAGAAGATACAGATGATTTTGAAACGACTGAAGCATTTAGTAATATTCAGTACACACCAGATAAAGAAATCAAAGTAGGAGGACAAATAACAGAAAGATCTCTCAAAGTATTTAGGTTTGGAGATCGGATAAGAGCTGTTACAGTATCTGCAAATGCAGGATTTGTTAGAGCAGCAATGCAACAGGTGAACTAAATGTTTTTCAGCTCCCTTAAACAAAATATTTTCAATTCAATTTTTTCAGGGAGTAAATTTTGTCGTTTTCCTGCACGAATCAAGAGCCTTAACAGAACAAAAAGAATTAGAGAAAGGAAGTATTGTTGGAAATTTGTTATAATGAGATATTTTAAATAAAATTTGTGATAAACGTGTTGTCTTACTTCAATATAACTTATGTGAAAATTAATTATTATACTTATTTGGAGATACTTCTATATCTAAGAGTCTCATCTCATGTCTATCCAATGAACACCCAGTGCATTATTTAATTATTAATTGTACAAAAATTTACATTTTCCTAGAATTCATTGCCACATTAATTTTACACCGTGCTCTTAAGTTGACATTAATGCTAATGACAGTTAACATGTGAAAGCTGACATATGATCAGTTTGAAGTTTTCAAGTGACGGTGTTGGTGCATTGGCTTTAATTTATACTTAGCAGAAACAAAAAATCGTTTATTTCTTGTAAACGATTAGGAGAGCCTAATCGCGGTAACGTGAACCATTGGATTCCCTACTTTGTGTGCTAATTATAAACCTATAAAATTCAATATTTAGCGACAATCATGTGTTTAACGGTTTCAATTCAATAACATTTGGTGCTATCGGTAAACATCTGTCTTTTCCCAACTTTCTTAAGGACGAGAGATCGTTGCTTCTATTTCTACAACAACAGTTTCATCAAACTTGTGGCCAAGGTAAGCTTTGCTGATTTTTTGGAACGTTTTGGGAGTGGTGTTAAATAGCATTTTGACCATTCATATACTGAGCACATAAAAATATTGCAATGAGATTATTTACGAAGTATTTCGTTTCCAGGCAAATTGAAGCCAATTATCTTTGGATCTTTTGATCGAATTTCACCTTTGCATTCACAGCATTCATTAGATGAAAAAAATTGGCAAGATTGGGTCAAGCTCACTCATATTTTGGAAATCGTTAAATCCCTCCATATAAATCAATTGAAATCATGCATAGGGGTGCAAATTATACACCCCCTGATCATCTGTGAAGACATACCTATGTCCGTTTCGAACATTTTAGAATATTTCGTAATTTAATGATCACTTAAAAATCATGAGACAATTCATTGATAATTAATTATTATTCTAACGCAATCAATGATTAATTTAAGATATGAATGCGAAGTTTCTCATATCTCCAAAATAGTGGATGCCAGTGGCGTAACTGTAGGGAGGCAGAGCGGTCAAAATGCCACGGGCCCGCAGCTTTAGGGTCCTCACAACCTGAAAGACATTGAGCACAGAAGAGATTTTTTATTTAAAGGGATTTCCAGCCGTAACGCTATAACCTATAAGTACATACTAACAAACATATAAATTCGATTGGCAAACGGCCAATTCGGTAATTTAATTACTCAATCATTCCTGCCGTACTGAATTATTTTACTCTACGGAAAAGCACGCCTAATTAAACACGATGTATTATGCTCAATTAAGCCCTAAATTGGGGCGTATTTCAAACACTCCATACCGGCAATCTAGACCATTCATTTATACATTGAATGATTCTGCATCGGTTCATTGAATCAACTCTTGAGAGACGTTTGAAAATTTCGATATATTCAGCATTTGACTCATCGAGATGTTTGTGTTTGTTTTCAGGTGACTGAGTAGATTTTTAGTGAAGGAGAAAAAGCATTGGCGTGCTTGGTATTTGACGCTACCTCCTGCTTACTAACTTCCCTATCCCATGCCTTCATGCTCTCCATCACCTGGTGCAGCTTAATTGGATGTTGCCTACTAACAATATTTCCTTGTTTCCTTTTTTTATTTAATAAAATTTCTTGTTCTTATGTTACTTTTATTTTTCTTTTGCCTCGCTTTGATTTAACAGATATAGAGATGGGGTGATTGAGCTTCAGTACAAATTATCGGATCGGAAATTCGAAACATTTGTACATTAAGGGGGCTAGATCTAACATTTACTTTATGTATTTAGTTCATAGTGTTGTTCTTGTTTAGCAGAAATCGCATTCAGCTGAGCTGACAGCATTTTCCCAGAAAACGGGGGCTAAAAATACTGGAAACTCCTGACGAATTAATAGTGAAATATGGTCGACTTTAGACCTAGATCTTCATAAAATTTTGGAGCGTAGCAGAGGAAGTCTCATGTTTCCCACCTCTATAACTTCGTGCAATCTGCTGATAACTTAGAGTATTACTTAGAACTAAATATTGTTGGGGACTTAGTAGGTAGATTGTGTAGTGTGTAGTGTCAAATCACGTGATTTACGACTGTAGTTAGTTCAATGTAAATGACTTCAATGAGTAAAATACGAGGTAAAATAGCACCTGCTCAAATTTTCTGTAATCATTTTCTCCTATTTTACGAGATTTGCCACTTTTGAGGGTATAGTGGAAGAATCTGTATAAATATCTATTTTTTTTTATTGAAAAATTTCCATCCAGAAATCGAGAAGAAATGGTTTGGGGTGAAGTTTTTTTCGATTCCAACACCTAACTCAAATTAACGAAGAAGTTTTTTTAAGACAGGTTTTTTCTTCTTTGGCTCCGCTGATTTCAATTACTCTTGGTGACCTCATTTCGAAATAATTCTACGCGAAATAACATCGACCAATCTATATACTCTCTATACTTCCGACCTTCGGCAAGCTAAATGAAAATGTATGCGGCGTTAATCAAAGCAACGAATTGAATGCCCAAGTGACAGGTGATTTTCCATTCAATATAGACGGTTCGAGATTGTTAATTGAATTTTACGGTGATCGTAGACGCCCACGATGCAAGAAAAACGTGAAATAATGCACGTTCAATCAATTGAGTCCTTATAAACGTATTCTCACCAAAATTTCAACCCGTTCTATAATCTCTACGTAGTTTCGAAGGAAAGAAAAAAAGTAATTTCATCATTGAAATTCATTTTACAGCTGAAATGAACAAATAAACATTATGGTTAGATAGGTAAATAGACATAATATAAATATAGCAAATGTGTTTTACATTTCAAATCACCCGCGCTGGGATATATCAGTTTCGTCACTCATTTGAAGCACTATCATTGGTTTACAGAGAGACAGCGCAAGTTTCGTGACTGTCAATGTCCGCTGAAAATACTTCGTGGTGATACATAATCACATAACTAGAATAATCAATTACGATAGTTTTGAGTCGTACAAAAGTGAGGAATCTGTCACCACTGGATTAGATGAACTAACCGTTCAGTAACTATCCACATTTTATTAGGTTTAGGTACGACTCTCATGCAATGTTTACTTCGTAACGAATTAAAAAAGAATGTTCGAACTCATGTAAACATCGGTATACTCAATTACGACTTACTCAACATTGTGAATAAACAGTTATTTTCTCATTATTCCTAATGAGCCGCGGTTTGTCGTCCGGAGATGAGCATTTAGCATCAGGAACCAACGGGATATACTCATAATATTCATTTAATTTTTTTGATGTGAGGAAGAATCTCGATCAATCATGAGTTTTGAGCAGTTTGATTAATGCATATAATTTTTAACCGCTTTTCACCTGCGTCATTCATACTGAGAACATAATTTGAGTAAAATCGACTGAGCAAGTATTTTTTCTTTCCGTCTATACATGGATTTGATAGGGTACTTGAATCTGTGTGACGTGACGAATTATCTTATTATTTCGTGAAGTAAGCATTTAGTACTTATTACTCTATCCAAGGATAAAAGTAATGAAATTTTAGGGTTATCGAATTTAACATATGTATAGATTTCAGTAATAGCTTTTTATTTCTGATTGATTATCTTTTCCATTGAATGAGAAATAATAAGTTTTTGTTACTTCAAATACTAATTGCATATTTATAAACTGATATAATGAAGGAATGTGGATATCGTATTGAAATTGGTAAACATTTATTCGAAAAGCAAGTGTAGATATTTGCATGAAAGTTTTTCCTTGGTTTATGTTATTCGACTTGTAGCAGACAAGATTATTTCATCGTTATTTGACTATTAGAGATAAAAACAATCAACATAAATAGACTTTAATTTCTTCGATATATATTCACTTAGGTAGGTATATGATAGATGCGTAATGGCAATGTAAAGTTCAATGTAGTTTTCCGATAAAAAATAATTATTGTGGGCAAACTACGAGCAGAGCATTTTGTCTCCTTTTATGTGTGTATAATTTTAAAATTAGTATACCTACTTAAAGGTAGGTGCTTGTTTTTTCGAGATAACTTATTACCTACTGCTTTCAGTTATTGTTGTTTTTTTTTTTGTTTGGGGAAACTCAATTTTATTTCCTGATGATAATTAGTGTAGTTAGTTATGTGTATATATCGTATTCTTTATTTGAGATATATTTGTATATTTTCTGTAAATTGACTAGATATTGCTGAAAATGAAAGGGTCGGTCCCGTTTTACTAGGGAGTATTTTGAAGAACACCAAATAAATATATAACGTAGTATAAATAATACACAGATTAAGAGAAGAACCTTGGTGTACAGGGTGATTCAAAAGTCCTGGTCATAACCTAGTTAAAAGAAGAAGAAAAAAAATTAAATGAAAACTCAAATAACACAAAAAAGTCGGATATTCGAAAATTACAGACACTCTAATATCATTCATTGCTCTTGCTATTGTTATTGCGAATATAGAGGCTTCACGAGAATATGTATTTCCTTGAAACACTCGCAGTGCTCTGCTGGTGGGTGGTTGATGCCACCATAATTCATAAAACTATTAGGTAAATAAATTCCTCTAAAGATTTCGACCATTCCAAAAACCTTTCTGAGAAATATTATGTGCTATTTATCACCCACAGTATAAAGGAATAGCGGCAGTATTCTCAGAAAAGAGAGACGCTTCAGAAGGTTCAGGTGATTCTTTTCGAATTACTGTGATTTTTGGAATTACTCAGTTTCTGAAGATCTTTCATTGCTCCAACGTGCTGAAAATGACGTGTCAGTCTTAGCAAACATCTAATATTCTGCATCTAATGTTAGCCCCAGTTTTAGCCGAAATTTTTTTCTTAGATTGCCTGTAATGCGCGTGATAGTATTAGGAAAATTCAAGGAATAACATGCTTGGGTGAACTTATAGGAATTTCTTCGAATATTATCAGATATTGTATTAGTTTCATTGTGCCTATTATTTACCTGTTAAACAATGTTTATTCCTACTTAAGTGTGAGATTCAATACATTCTATATTTTGGCATGTAATTATATACTTATATCTGTGTGGCTTCAAATACTCAACGATCGATCCCTGGCTATGCAGCTTTCTTTTGTGGCATATTTCCAAGTTATTCATAAACATTTACATTCCAATAGGGGAGATAATCAAGGAAAATAGTTTCATTCGGGTAGTAAAAAATTTTGGAAAGTCGTTCGCTATTCTGCCGGAAAATAAAATTATCAGCAGACTCTCCTCATTTTTCGAATGAATTCCTGATTATTGATTGAAAACGGCCCAAACTTCAATATGTTCCACTCGAAAAGACCTCCTATTTTAAGAAACATTGTATATTCAAGAGCCCAACTACATATGTATCAAGAATTTAAATTGGATTCAATCATTTCTTTTTATTCATGCACATATATTTCGTAACGTTGTTAATTGCCAACTTCGTGATTGAACTTATTCATATTATTATAAATAGCTCTCTTAATTTCCAATGTTGGAAAGTAGCGGCGGCAAAAAGTCCCTATAGCTCTAGAGATTGAAATGTACATATGGGGAATTTTTATTGCATCGTATAGCATATTAGAAAGCTTGTTACAAATTCAACTCCCATCTCCACATCGAGAAGTTTTGTAATGAATGAAATTCATGAGAGATTGAATATTTCACTCGCACTTTCTTTGTTTTTGTGTGATTCCTATCAGTAGGTGCTATAAATGGTAGTAAAATCATTCCATTCTCGTTTTTGATTAATGAAATTCACCTTTTTGGATCATTACATCCAACACTGAACGTCTAGCATCACAAAAGAAATAATAGAACCTTTATGGACTATTCACAGTTTTTTTTTTGAGACACATATCGAAAAAATCTCAAAAAGCATTTTTCTCATGAACTGTTGGAGAAACCTTTGTAATGTGAAGAATAAAAATCGAAAACCTACCAAAGCAAAAAGGTGTGAGGTTTTAGGTTCCTTAAGGTTGTAAATTTTCTTATTCCAATTTCGGTTATTGTTTTGTAGTGGAAGGATCTGAAGATTCTGAAAATTGTTACATTATGTGTAAAAATAAGAGCGATTTTCAGTTGAAATGAAATTTTGTTGAGTGATGTCCCTAAAATTCATTGACATTATATTCAGTAAAATTATTGAAATACACTTTCACTATTCCTATTTATTGTTTTTTTTTTCTGGCGCTCAATTCCAAAGGTTTGTTATTGGAAGTAATGGACCACAATCAGTTTTCAATTTCAATTTGTTCATATTTACATCATGCAAGTACGAAGTTATGTACGCAGTTGTTACAAACATATAGATGGAAAATTACTTTCAAAGTCAATCAAAATCGAATTAATTTGGAGATGAAGCCTTGAAAACATGCAGAATGCAAGACAAATATTTATTTTAACTATTAACGACTCAATGATGTATATCTTATATACTGCATTTATGTACGTCTCACTGTTCTAGGCTTGTTTTCATTTTCATTATATTTATAGTTGGTACCTAAGGTTATGAAAATGATAATATTAAAACTTGACTTTCTTTTCACAGATAAGGTGCTGTCATCCGATATCTCGAACCAGAAAACCATCAACGGCAAAATGATGATTTGAAGGACACCGCAGTAAGTTTTACCACAATGTATTAGCTGTTATATAGTAAAAAGGTACAAATTGATAGAAATTTCTTTGAATTAACGCAATTTTTCATTATTTTCAATAACGAATACCACACAATTGTATCCTTAAGTGAACCTTTGAAGATGTACCCCCAACAATGATACTTTTTTTAGTATTCAGTTCATTATATGGTGAAACGCCTTTTTTAGATGAACGTTGAGGACTTTTTTTGCTGAATTTCATACAATTGTAACATACAGTTTCAATGGGCACAATCTACTGACGTAAATGAACATTATAGGAAAAAATAGGCCAGAATTTCCTCTGTTTGTCATCTGATCAATTCCTTGAAACACCAGATGAACTGCTACCTAACAAAGATCCATGTAAGAGGTCTGAACGTTACCAAAAACGTTGAAAAGTTCGAAAACTCTGGGAATTAGTGAAGTTTAAACCTCGGTTAAAACTAATAAATAATATAACCTGTCAAACCGTGGGTTTCTGCCTAAAAGTTTATGGATGACCTATATAGTTACACCACGAATTTTCGTCAAGAAGATTTGTTACTAGACGAGTTGCTCTTTCAGAACATACATCACTTTCAGCTCTACAATGAAAATTCATCGTGGAGCTACAACCCCTTTCAATCTATAGATAAAAAATCAAGAATTCGCGGCCAAAACTGGAGCTCTATTTTCAGAAATCCCAATCAAAAATAAAATTATGCTGTTTGCAAGTGAAAAATTATATTAATCTTCAAAAGTCTGCGTGGAAATTGTTTTTAACAAAATCAATATTCATGTGTACAAAATGGCGAATGCAACTTTATACCTCTTGAAGGGCACAGGTTCTTCCTCTTCGAAGTCATCGATGACTGTTAAAATCAGCAACGAAACCATCGTTTATGATTAAAACCATAACACATCTTCTGTAGTAATTTGAATACAGTGTCCCAGAATGGATGGATAAACCTGAAACACCTCATGGCTCATATGGTTAACCTATTGGACGTTCTGAATAAAATACTTCGCTTGTCAAATCAACAAAAATTGGCGTCAGGTGTCGCATCGTAAAGTAACCTGAATAAAAATCGAGCATCTTCTGAAATGAAGAAATGTGGAGATTTTCTTCGAGGATAAATTCCGAAATTACCACTTTCATAGGATGGGGGTGCATATGTAGATGTAGGTGGGTAGCAACATGCAAAATTTCACATCTAAAAATTCAAAATTGCGATCTGTAGCATCCCCACAATATTTTCTCTATTTCTACCAGAATCAATTGGCTTCTTCACCCTAGATCAGCATAATCCTGCCGAAATTGAGCTCGATAGCATTTTTAATTGCGACGTTTCGCTTGTTCACAATAGATTGGATGCACACGCATGACATGGATTGAATAAATTTGTGACCGTGGTATAATTCGTTACTTTGAAAAAAAAGACAAGTAAAATTTTGTTCAAGACACCAAATAGCTCTTCTATGAGGTGTTATAGGCTCACCTATTCATTCTGAGATTTCCGAGACACTTGTATCCGAGCCTGTATCACTTGCAGCGAAGAAGGATAAGATTGAATAATCCAGAAACGAAATTTTCTAGAGGAGGGTTCCTTTCTGGCAATAATCCCTTCGATTCGGGTTGTAAATAAACAGACTTTCACTACTCCCCTAATGATTTTCGGACCTGAATGGAATCCTTTACAATCCTCTCGATGAGCATTGAATGGTACACGGATGCGTACGTTGCTTTGTCTTTTGCTTTCCATTGAAAACTCGTCCCACCACCGGCAATCAGATCCCAGCAGCGGACCCGGTGTTCGTTATCTGACTAGCCCCACGCAAACTCGAGAGGCCCGTCACCTGGACCTAGTGCGATATGAGATATCATTGAAAACGATCAGTTACAAACTGTAGGATTTTACTTGTACACTCGGTACCGTCATTTGTGCGTCAGCCAAAGGTGCAAGTTGTACGAAGTGGTGATTTTATGGAACCCGGATCCTTGTGGACGTGCAATTACGATCCTTTCACGTGAAGTTTAGTTTTTCTCTTGGACAAGTTTGTTTGTGGTTGTTTTGGTTCGAGTGTCAACATTTCTCCTTCACTAGGATTGTTTTATTAGGAGTAAGTTTTATTTGGATTATCATGAACAGGTTGGGGTGGTGTGGCGCTCTTTAGGAACTAAAACCATCACCTTGACTCTACAGGGTGAGTCAATAATGCTTGATCGGTAGATAACTGTCATAATTTATCTGTATATTTGGCATAGGCCACCTTTTTTCAACAAATTCTATAGTTATAATGGTTTTAACCAAAGATATCTTGAGAACCGTTCGAAATAAACGTGTGAATTCCCAGAGAGTTTTCAAGTCTTCTGCAGTTTTTCGGATCAGTCTACAGTTGGTCTGAAAAAACTCTCAGATTTTTCAAAAATTACCTTTAATAAATGTCAATAAGACAATTTTTTCTTCATTATTCAATTAAGTATTCATTCATGAATAATTTATAAAATTCATCTTTGGCTTAAAATGTTAACCGAGATGTTAACATAAAAATAAAGGTGACCACCCACCAGGGTATCCAATAGAGAAAAAAAGTTCAAGTAATGACATTTTTTAGGAGTAATTTTCGAAAACTTCCAGCGTCTTTCGGAGCAACTGTAGAGTGATCCCATAAATTGCAGAATCCGGGAATTCAATAAAAAAATTATTCATTTATCTCGAACGACCTCATGTTAAAACCCTCATTACCATGGAATTTCTCGAACAAAATGGTCTACGTCAAAGAGGCACAAGGTAATATCGTCCCCACTTTCGGACCACAAGTCAAAAATACTTTAGTTTATGCGCTAATTAGAGTGAATTCCTCCGAAGTTTGAATCATTCAATCTAGTACAAAATTACAAAGGGTTATCGACGAGGTTATCGACCGATCAAGGACGTTGACTCACTCTGTATATTTGTTAGATCACATGTCTCCTTGTCTTTTTGATATTTCGTGTTTATAATCAGCTGTTATAGTCTAGATAGAAGCTGAATTTAAATATTCTAGGCCACACACTATAGTTGGGGGCCGACGATATCGGGATGTACTCGAGCGTCGTGGAGACCTAGTGGATTTTGAAGATTAGATGGTAGAAAGAAAAAAAGGTTCTATGATATATGCACTTTCAGCGGTGGGGAAATCGTCTGCAGCTCGATCTGCAGGGTCTCAAAGATGTAAAAAAAATCGTCAGGTTTACATACTCGAGCGAGTCAGATTAAGATAATGTATATGCTCTACGTGTCTCTGATAATGAATTCATGCTTATCTGACAGTTTGCGCGGTGGGACTGGCCGTACGGAAGAGTTGAAAATGGTAAAAAAAATTCCAGCGTGTCAGGTTTGTGGAGGATATGTTAATTGGACCCAAAGGAAGCTACTTTTCAAGGGATTGACAATTTGGACGTGACGCAAGGTCACAGCAGTCCTTTGAAAATTAAAAAAAAAATCGTTACTTGTACATACTCGAGGGTGTCAGATTTTTATACAGTTGCTTAATCTCGGTGTTTTAGACGTGTTGAGCCATCAATCTGACACTAATCAGGGGGGGTTTCTTAATCTGACACTTTGAAGATGATAAAACTCCCTTTTTTTCTCGAATATTTCCCTCCATGTACCTCTAATCGTTTTTGTATTCATTATGAAAGTTGTAGATAATAAAATTCTACACAACTTTTGTCTGAAGCAATTTTACATACTCTTAACCGTTCTCGAGTTAGAGGGCGATAAGGGCGAGAACGAGGGCGAGAAGCTTAGGCACGCATGCGAAAGGGCAAGGTCAATGTAGAATCCCAGTCTAATCTACTATTGTCAAAATGACAAGGTATTTCTATGATGACAATTTCGAAATTAGTCACGAAAATTTTAGTGTTGTCTGTGACCGAACCTTAGAATACTATTTTCAAACGAGTGAATTGTCGCTTCATCATGTATCGCTAAACACCTCGTATTGGGGACAAAATTTTTAGAAAATGTTATGCTCTACAACTTTTATAATGAATGCGAAAAATATTTGGAGCCCAGGCAAGGAGTTAGTTCAAAAAAACTGATTTTTGTGATCTTTATGGCCAATTTTTATTGTTTCGGCTTGCTAAAAATGTCAGATTATATTTTTTCCGTTATTCTTGAATCATTAGCTTCAAAATAAGAAAAAACGCCACCGCGCTCGAGAATGTACACGTGACTTTTTTTTTGCAACTTTGGCGCCCTCCCACACATTTTCGACGCGCTTAAATTGTCAGATTAAGAGAATATACACTTTTCAATATGTAATTAACCACATATATCTTAATCTGACACGCTCGAGTATGTACAATGATCGTTTTTTTTTTACTATTCTGACAGGCTGTCCTAGACCTATATACAGGTCAAATTTTTGGTAGAGGTACTCTACAGGGTCCAAGGTATGTCCCCTTATATTAATCTGACACGCTCGAGTAAATCCCGAATTTCCCTCTTCGGCTCCCCAACTACTAGCATAAAATGCAAAGAGATTCCTTCTGGTGGATTTTCTTCACTGTCCTTGATGCTAATGAGCTTATAAGATTTTTACATTAGCTATTCTTCTAGTTTTGCTAGAATTTTCCATTACCTTAGTAGGTCTGGGGTAATTCGGACACAGATCATCAACGGACCATCTTTGGTCATGAAAAGGCTTCTGAGTATAGGAATTGTGTCAGGGTTTCTCCCTAAGAACTAAGAACAACATGTGTCCTTGCGGAAAGGACGATATTTTGTGAAATGCGAGGTGAAATGTTTGCCACTAGATTTAAACCTGTCTAGTCTAATGTCTATCAGAAATTCTCATTTTTTCTTCTGTTCAATAGAAAAAGAATGATTTCTATCGAAGATTATATGAAAATTTTGTTGACAAAGAATTGAAAATATTCGAGTAGAAAGAGCTTTTTTCGGAAAACTTTTGTATACAAATTTCTAGAAAACTACACCTAGTAGCCGGTATATTTATTAGTCGAAAACTAGCCCTGTGTAAAAATTTATTCATATCTGCCTATCTAATTCAGAGGATTTATGATAATCGAAAGATTTTAATCGTATATTCAACTCCATTTGTTTTTAATTAGACACATCAAAGTTGCTCTTGTTGACCTTTGTCAATATTCAGCATACTCTGATACTGTGAGATGAGAGAGGGAAATCATTTGAGGATTTATTTCGAAATGATTTAATGGCAATATAATTCGAATATTAAACATCATTTTGATGGGATTGGAATTTAGAATACTCATTTCTCCTTCAACTACTTGTCCATGAGCGTCATGCGATTTTTTTCGTCTTGGAATGTGACTTCCAACGGGTCAGCAATCAAAAATTCCCGTTTTGTTATTTTCGGATCGATACAATGTTCGGCTTCGTATGCGGTGTGTTTCACTTCAAGTTGCGACGATTCATCTGGCAGAGCGATTTTCGAATTCGTTTTTCAATATTGGGTGTGCAAATTATCTGTGGCCAAATATCACATGGTCATTCTAGAGGGAATTACCCTAATTATCCAATTATCCGTTGTAAAAGTATTAAAGATTCTAATATTCTCTTAATTTTCATAATTCTGTTTGATATACAGAGTGTTCTATAAATCTTTGACGTTGAATAGAGTTCCTCAAAGTCGAGGAATTTTTTTCTCTGTATCAAGCCGTAGAAACTTGGGTTTTCAGGATCTCGCAGCATTTATACTACATAGATTATCCGCATTTGGTGTGTTGAAGCATTATAAATGATTCGCATCCAAATTAGTCAACATCTGAAAGTTTCGTTTACCATTTTTATATTTATCCCATGACGCATGATATGACATAATATGTATGCCTTCATAAAGATATCTTTGGAACTTTTGAAACATTTCTTATTTGAAAAATTGGGTAGATAGTTCATACTCATATACATGATCCTAAAATGTGTTATATTAAATAATAAAAGTTCATCTTTATCAGAGTCTGCTTTTCAAATTTTTCCTTGGAAATAATATGCTGTATTGTGGATATTATTCGATCCAAAAGATAATTTAATTGATTAAATTATCATATTTTCTTAATTGAACGAGTTTTTTTTTTAGATTTGCTGTAGAGCTTCCTGCTCTTGAAGGTTAATGGTCGTGTTTTGAGACTACCCAAAAAATACTCTCAGTTTCGATACAATTTATTTAAATTTTGGAGCATGTACATATCATAACTAATTTATTTTGTGTTTGTTATATGGTCAGTTACAGGATATATGTATATTTTATATACATGCACGATAGAAATAACCAGAGCAGGTTTTTTTTTTAATTATATCATACCCCTTCGATTGAACTGCAGTAAATTTGAGTTAATTTGAAGAATACCAAACTTGTTATGTGACGATCACATAATTTACCTCTGTTAATTACTAATATAAAGATCTGAATAGATAGGTATCATAACAAGCTAAAGAGAACCTCATATTATCAACTCTGAATCGATTTCAAGTTTCGTTTCACGTTGAACTTGATATTCATATTTGTAGTATTCACCCAAAAAAAAAAAAATTTATATCTTAAAGAATAATTGTATCTAGATGAGAGGTAGGTAAATTGCTTTCAGCGTTACAAAAATATATATCCGCGAACCTTGATATTATGCTTATTCGAACCATATTTGAATTCTAAGGCGATTTACGTAATAGATAGTCAGTAATTATTCAGATTATTCTTTTTTCAAGAACCTGCCATTTCTTGTTTCAGCTGCACGAAGCAGACTGTGGAATTTAACTTACAATGAGATCGATAAATCAGAAGTTTTTTATTGGCTGCAGTCTAGAATATTGATGAATTAGACTGAGTGCTATTTAGAATTTTAATAGTCCAAAATTACGGTTTATAAATAATGCAAAATTATGAATTCCATTGACTGGATTCAATACTTTGACGCAATACGCAATGAATCATAAACCTAAAAGCTGATTTCGACGTAGAAACGGAATCATTACAAATCACTAGCTTGTATGTATTTCGGTAGGTCACGGTCATAGTGAAAAATAAAACAACGACGTGTGTTTCGCTATAACAATAGCCTATCAGGTGGGCGAAATGAACCTTTATTAACCTTTCACTAACTTATGTTAACATCTAGGAAATTACTTCCACGTATCCACTATACAGGATGGTCCAGGTCGAAACCAAGAAATTTTAACCACGTATTCTACATCAAAAATAAGCCCTAGTTTGTCATATAAACATATGTCGAGAAATATTTCCTCTCCGAGATACGGGGTGTTAAAATTATAGAAAAAAAATATTTTTTATTAATAACTTTCACACTGCTTGAAATATTTTTATGAAATTTGAGACATAGGTTTTGAGCGTCAAGGAGCACTTTTTGCATAATATCATTTCTTTTTCATTCCACCAGTGGCGTCCGTACTGCAGCGAGACTGAATATTTTCAGATGAAAAATGATACGCCAGTGGTTTTTCCGAAAATAAAAATTACTATTCAAATCCCTATTTAATTTGGAGCAAATTCGGTCTCTTGACATTTTGCTGCACGAGGCACTTTTAACACCCCGTATCTCGGAGAGGAAACATTTCTCGACATATGTTTATATGACAAACTAGGGCTTATTTTTGATGTAGATTACGTGGTTAAAATTTCTTGGTTACGATCTGGACCAACCTGTATAACGCTCTTTGACAAAATCCCATCTTCGGGGGACAATGTCTTCTGACTCATCATGGATTATCACAGCAGAATAGCATTCGTCATCCACCTTTACTCCATTGACTGGCTCGTCTTCGAAGAAAAACGCTTTATGATTCCTCCAGACTACAATGCTGACCGAACAGTGAAACATTTTGGATGGATTGCTCAATCCTTCACCATTTTGATATTTACATTGTTCTACTAAAGAGTAACAAGTTGTTACTCTTTGGTTCTACTTCATCATGATGAGCATTTTGGATCAGTTGACTCTGACAGATCCACTGAGGGACACACAAGTGTTGGTTAAGTTCATGTTTTTGTGATTTCGAGTGGTTTTCATGAATATCCTTATCGTTTTTCTGAGGAAATTTGGTTCAGTGCATATTACTTATACCTCAGTCGCGTTATGATAGAAAACCTCGTAGAAAACAGACGATTATTGACTAGTACAACTTAAAGTTCTGTGATCATGAATGCCATATTTATACTCCATTCACTTTTATTTTAGGACTCGGTTGGCTATGGAAATTTGACACATTTCACTCTGTGAAAATGTGGGGTTATGACGCTTGTCAAAACATTTTTTGGTTTTAAATCAACGCTATGTTGCCCGTTCTACGTAAAAGTTTTTGTTATTACGTATTTTATCACAATATCGAATCTCACGGAAAATATGTGACGAACATAATTGAAGTTTATACGAACTGATTGAAGGCATACCAAATCCAGTTATTTGCATGAAAAATACTAGAGATCAGTATAATCATCATAATATGCACTAGCTTGAGGAGAGTTAATGTTCGTTATCTTCTTTGGCTAAAGTTTGAATACGTTACATCAGTTGTAGATTTCAAAAATAAACCCGAAGATGAAATGCATATGATGCAGTGGTTAGGAATGGGTAACTCCCGAAGGAATTAATAGATAATTACAAGAATGTTGAATTCTTCAACAAAAATCATCTTGCATTAATATAAGTAAAAGGAATTAAAGGAAGTTTCAAGTCAAGATGAACTTCACCTTTGAACAAAAATTTCACATGAATGAACAATTAACAGGACAACTGGCGTGTATTTGAGGCTGTTCATCTTAAAACATTGATATCAGTGGCGGCTCGTGGTCATGAGAGCTGAGGAGGCTTCTAGTTTTCGAGGAGTGTTGGAACAAACTCTTATCAGTCAATAAAGTATACTTCTTCAACATAATGAAAAGTTGTCAGTTCCAAGATTAATTTTGAATGCAAGAGGATGCTATATGCTCCTTTGACTTGTTATGCCTTTCGATAGATCGCGGTAAATTTTTCAAATCTGAAAACCCCGTTTTGAACCATGAACCTATATTCTGTTTGATGAGAAAATACTAAATATGGCCAGCAAAATAATTTTTCCCGTTTGATCGATCCAGTTAACCAATCACATTTATCGTACCAAACAACACTGAAACTTCTATTCTGACGCTTTCGGTAGACTTTAGTGTAATTAAATTTGGTGGAGGTCTTGTAAAGGTTTTAACAACGTGTACAGTTAATTCTCAATATTCAATTCTATTTTATTTTTTGATCCGTATCAGTACTTACCCCTAACGCCCTAACAAAACAACCTATCTTAACAAGAATATATCACAAATTTCCCGAAGTTCCAGTTCTCCACGAAGTCGTTACATTCAAATTGAAAATTTAAATCATAACAACTACCGCCGGACAACGCCCCTACCGTCGGAGATCAAGCGAATATAGTCGAAGACGGCACGAAAGAATCAATGGAGAACAGGGGAGCTGAGCCTCCTCTGGTACATTTTACGGGCGAATATGGTACAGTAAGTCAGCTGAATTCTTGTTCGGATATTATGCGAGTCCAGAGAACGTATGCGTGAGTTACACTATCAACGGAGGCAGCAGGCCCAACAGCCTCCGTCTGTGGTAGGAAATATTCACATTCGACGCGGCGGACGCGTACGCAGCCGGTGGATTGTATGATTGTTATGCTGGATTTTTATGAGCGGAGGACCGAAAAATGAACTAATTTTTATCTGAATATCTAGTTCAGGTGTTCGGAAAATTTATATAGAAATTACTTTCTGAAAATGAGGACATGCCCGAAGTGA
The DNA here is from genome assembly GCF_907165205.1 of Coccinella septempunctata. Classification (NCBI taxonomy): domain Eukaryota; kingdom Metazoa; phylum Arthropoda; class Insecta; order Coleoptera; family Coccinellidae; genus Coccinella; species Coccinella septempunctata. Next base: position 25,254,572 of record NC_058194.1, read on the forward strand.
ATGTAATTTAGCTCTAAGCTTTATGAGGAGGCTTAGCCTCCCTTGCCTCCTCTGACGAGCCGCCCTTGATTGATATAATAATAATAATTAGGTATTTATTGGTACCTTAAGACATTTACAATGTATAGGACAAGTCAAATGAAAAATAGAAAAATCAATTCTAGTGAATTCACTAGAATACACGATACATATATGAAATATTTCAAATTTAACCTATTTGATACTTTTTGAAACGTTTATCTGCAATATTTCAGTAATGTTGTTTGAACAATCTGTTGAAATGTGACCTACATGAAACATTTCAAATGAAATCTATTCGATACTTTCTGAGACATTTCGTCATATGTATCAGAAATGTAGGTGAAATGTTTGGCGGCATTGCGCAGGCGCGATTTCATTCTAATGCCAAGAACCTGGCAAACCGCAAACTCCGCTGACAGTCATTAGATAGCTGGGCATGTGTATTTTTGGTGATGTTGTGTCTAGTCTAGTTAGTGTTATGTGTTAGATAGTGTTATAAATCATGTCTGAAAAATCAAAGGTAAGTTATTTAGATTACATTTCATAAGATGGATTCGGTAAAGCTTCAAGATAACCTCAATTTTGGTTAATGAAAATTTAAAACGGCTCAGAAGTACAAATGAGAATTCAAATACGCTACGACTTGAAAACCCATCGAATCAGAGCGAACTGCAATCAACAAATGCTGAGACAATAACATCAGATATACCAGTTGAGATAGTAACAGATATGCCAGTGAATATTACTGAACTATTAACTGACGGGGTGTCTACACAAATTGGAAATATTCCGGATGTTCCTTTTACTGCTCAAAATGAGCGGAAGAATAATGATAGGGCGTCTTCTGCAAGTGAGATCATAGACATTTGTATAGCAAGCAAATACATAAAACAAAGACATGGTACAGTACTTGATCGAATTTTACTGTAAAATTTTATATTTTTCAGATGCAGCAATAACAGGCTATCAAACAACGGATAAAGAATTCGAGGGTGTTGTCAGCAGCTGGTCACGGCAGGCAAACCTCCGGTACATCAGGAAAAAGCATCAGGGAGAAAACAATAATACATGAATGATTATATGTACGAGAAAAATTATTCTACTCTCCATTTCATTATAAAAATATAAATTTCTTGAATTTGTTATCAGGTGTTTTTATTCCATAATATTTTGTTGTTTGAAGTAGAATATAGTGCACAGAAAAGTTACAACCTATACATTTCATGGAAATGTGTTGATTATTACTAAGTTCGAAAAATACACTCCGTCGCCTCTCTCTACTCATATTGTTCTTTTTATCGAGTTTAGTTTAGAGATTCGATTAAAAGAACGATAGGAATAGAGAGAGGCGATGGAGTGTATTTTTCGAACTTAGTATTATATAAACTGAGTGGATATTTCAGAAACATTTGAAAAACACGTTCCGCTGCAAACGTTCCAACAACGTTTCATTAAGCTATTTATAATTATATTCCAGAAATGATTCGGAAGCGTTTCGTAGATATATTCTTTTTCCATGTCTTTGAAATGTTCTATCGATGTTTCGTTGGTACGTCTATGAAACGTAAAAATCGGCGGACATTAAGGATCTCATAAATGTGTCGGATATATTTCAGAGCTTTACTTTGAAATATTTCATGTTCCAGTGCAATGTTTTGGAAACATTTGTTAAATATAAAATTGTTTACTGGGAACTTATTCTACGATGACATTCAACGAAAATCCTGTAGTAAACTTTTCGCATTTTCACTCAAACATAAAATTCTCAGATGTCACCACTTTTTTGGGTCTCCCAATAGAAGGAAATTCTTTGTCATCCTCATCATTCACAATCTTTCTGATTGTGGAAATATTCAGCTGAAATATAAGCTGTTTAGATTTAGATGAAACATAATATAAATTCTCTTACATTGAATATGTTTGCTACCGTCTGACGTATTGTGGATTTTAGAATATCAGGGTATAACTATTTGAATTAGTGAACCTGAATTCTAAATAGCACTTCCTGAAATTCTGTCTCTTTTTTCAATCACTTTCGTCATTTTCGTAATAAAAATTGATATTAGTTGTGGCAACGGCGTTATAACATTAATGACATTTCATGAGTGCCAACCTTACTCCATTCTAGTTACAAAAACTTGAGAAAATTGTTTCATGGCCAACCGACTGCTAAAATAAATGTGAATGGAGTAAATATGGTTTGGTTTTTCCTCAGTGTGACGCCAATTTGAAATGCTCTATGTTTACTTGATAAAAAATGTCATATTTCTATCTCTTAGTAATAGTAATACTGTCATAGTAATACCTATCAATATGTCATTGAGAGTAAATCTAATGTTGCAATATATTTTGGATCTCCGTTGAATCTCTATGATAAAATGGGGATTATGAATATCTTCTCGACGCCATGGTTTGCACATTTATGTTTTCTACGCGAGCGAAGCTGCTGGCAAAGGCCAGTAGGTCATGAAACCGTCACCGACGATATCTGGTACGACCTCAAACGTCACACGTTCGAAGAATTGAAAAAAAATCGATTTGCCCAAAACGTCCCGCTTCAATTTCACTTTTATCATCACTTATACCTATATTGAACATCGTGGTAATTGCCTGTGCGATTCCGGGGCCTTGGCCCCCTTTTCTTATGGCAATTAATCGCCGGCTAAGACCGGCTCCGATCTGCTCGTTACTCGATTGTATATACGGTTCCAGTAGAGCCCCAAAAAGATTTCTTCATCGAGTGTCCCCCTATTACCGAATCGTTTTGTAACACGACCGACAATCTCATCCACGGATCTGGAACCGGTATCTTTAATGGACCCGAAAATTGGGATCCGAAATTGTTGGGCAATGGACGTGCGTGTATGTTTTTATTGTTATTAATAGATTTTAGGTCGAAAATTCGTTTATTTCTATCATGGTGAACGTTTTATGGACATTATCTTTTTTGCGTTTTGATGTGATTGTCCTTTGAGCTACTAATTGAAATAATAGAGGGGTATCCGATTGTATAATTTTATTTATAAATGTTTTTATAATGTTTTCGAACATCAAATTGGAATTTTCTGTTCCAAATGAATTATTATCGTACCTGGAATAATTACCGTTTAATATTGTATCAGATTGTAATTGTACGGTGTCAATATACATTTCAGTTGTTTATATTCTGTTTTTTATCAACTACACTGCTCAACAATTCATAGGGATCACTGATCTTCCATTAATTTATTTGAGGAGTATTTATTCTCTTCAAGATGTTTTTTTTGTTGATCAGATACAGGAGTATGTTCAGTTGATATTCTTGTCTCTTTCAGAAAAGTATGAAAGTTAGAAGAACATTTTTTTCTGAAAAAAATTGAATGAAGAGAAAGCCTGGTAAAGCTGGTACTAAGATCCCCACAAGCTCATCTCAAGCTTTCTACCCTTCGAGGCATACTTTCGAGAAGACCATTTTTGAAATTTTGAAGTGAATTGGTGGCTCTATTTCATGAAGTTTCAGTTCTATCGAAAAACAAATGTTACATTCTATAGACACTTTTTCATGTAGAATGCAGTAGCGCAGTAAAAGATTCTTTTCAGTGATATAGTGGTAACTTTCATTTTCTGAATATAAACCCATAAACCCTATGTACTTATAACATATTTCAATCACATATTTTTTCTGATTCAGAATATGTAATATACGTCGTGTATCTAATTGTTCTTTCAATAAAAAACTCAAAAACTAATTCGGTCAGGTTGGCAGCTCATTTTCATTGATAATATGATGATTTTTGCTGAGAAGACTTGATGAGAGACTTTGAAGGTCTCGTTCATTCCGGATATTAGAGAAGATGCATGGAAAATTAGGAAATTACGAGAATTTCTATGATAACTTCATATTTATCTATAGTAGTACCAGAACAGCTGTCTTTATTTGTGAAGATGCTTGCAAAGGCTGTAGTACGAGTATTAAGATCATTTTAAATATCCGGAATGAAAGTGAATTAAAGTCTCTCATATTTGTTATAATAATGAGGTTTATTCTTTGAGATCTAAGAGGTTGTTTCAATATTAATATCTGAATAATAAATCGAAGGAAATCCACTAAAGGCAAAGCTAGTGTGGAGATATTCAACAGTATGGAAACAATAAAGAAAGATAAAGTTCATTATCATATCATCAGTGAAAATGACCTGCTAACTTGACCCACCTATAGTTTTTGAGTTCTTTTCATTGGAAGAACAATAAAAGACATGACGTAGGTATATTATATATTCTGAATCAGAAAAGTGTAGGTTAAAATAAAATTGGGTTAATATTTAAAAAAAAATGAAAGTTACCACTCATCTCTGACTACTTCACTGCATTCTACATGACAAAGTGTCTGTAGAATGTAACATTTGTTTTTTAATATCACTGAAACTTCAAGAAATAGGGGCACCAATTCGAAGAACCGAAAAATAAGTTTTCACTTATAACTTGAAAACAAAAGAAGATAGAGGGATACGATTTTGGGCATTATCCATCTTTTGAAAGTAGGGGTCAGCTGTACAGGGTGGGCAAAATTGGTGATACCTGAATTGCAACTTTTTCAACCCAACGAGATAGAGGAAAATGCATGGCACATTACGGTCGTCTTTTTTCGAGAAACTAATAATGCCATCAACTGCATTACTCTATCTTCTTTTGTTTTCGAGTTATAGGTCAAAATTAAAATTTCAACTTTGGTCATCATCTCCGTTTCTGTTTAAGCTAGGATGTTGAAATGAGAATGACTTAGAAAGACTGAGGGTGAAGTATAATATATTTCTGAAATTTTCATAAAAAAAACACAACTTCATGTTATAGCTCAGCAAATAAACCTGTAGGAAAAATCATAGTACGCCACTGGATAGCTATCAAAAAAGTGTCTGTATAATGTCTTCATTTCAACATTATATCACAAACAGAAACGGAGATATTGACCAAAGTTGAAATCGCCCAAATTTAAATTTTGGCCTAAAACTCAAAAACAAAAGAAGATAGAGGAATGCAGTTGATGGCATTACTAGTTTCTCGAAAAAAGAAGACATGAATGATGAATGGTACCTACATTCATTTTTCTCTATCTCGTTGGGTTAAAAAGTTGTAATTCAGGTATCACCAATTTTGCCCACCCTGTACATGTAGAGCGTTTCAGGTTAAGATAATAAGGAATAACGCTTTCACGTCAGTGAGAACAATTTCACGACAAAGTGCTGAACATCGCTAATAGATGTGCTTTTCAAATTAATTGTTATCTACATTGTATACCTATCCATTTTATCAGATTATACTGCGATGCTAACTTAATTAATATTCAGGTCTGCCTATAGACAACATCGTCGTTTCAAAATATTTCCTACTTCATGAAACGCTTCACTGCTCTTATTTGTAATTTGCATCATTTCAAGGGAATAATTTTCATGCGATTGATTTTTGAATCCCATTCATACTCGATCATTCCATCTGTTGACGATGACGTGAGAAGTTTTTTAAAACGCCACAGTTTAACGGACTGTAAAACTAGCTGCTCGACATTGAAAACTTAAATATGTCCATCTCTCAAACCGAAAATCAATGGATATGACCTCTCGCATGCCATAAAGGACTTGATACGAGATACTGTGTAAATAAAGTCGCTTTCATTTCCTCACGTAGCGAAGTATCAGTTTATGTTTACTAGGTGACAAGTGCGATTTTCCGAGAAAACTACGTAGGTGTAACGTAAGAAGTCGTAACAATCTTATTTTAGTGGAATTGAATTATCCTGGTTCGCCTGGTCTCTGTTTTCGGATGCCAAACAGGTGGGGAAATTATGAATTCGAAAGATCGTTATTGCAGCTCAGAAATGGGAGTTTCGAATCGGTCATCGATCGAAATTTTCTGGCCTTTTTCCCGCTGACATTGAAGAGGTGATGTGAGAGAAAGTTATTTTCGTTCGTTAGTTGTAATTGTG